>NW_028244423.1:0-292967 GCF_964263255.1 Lissotriton vulgaris | reverse complement strand
TTGAGCGCAGTACTGAGCCTGAAAAGCGTTTACAACCCCACTTACAAGTAAAACTAGCTAAAATGTGCCTGGCTGCTGTTCACTGAAAAGCTCATTCTGGGTACATTTTTGGTATACATTTGCTTCTGCCGGGTGAGCTGAGCAGTGAATTTCTACTTAACTACCTCCTATCAGGAGAGACCTCAGGGCTGCATCTTTTGAGCGCAGTACTGAGCCTGAAAAGCGTTTACAACCCCACTTACAAGTAAAACTAGCTAAAATGTGCCTGGCTGCTGTTCACTGAAAAGCTCATTCTGGGTAAATTTTTGGTATACATTTGCTTCTGCCGGGTCAGCTGAGCAGTGAATTTCTACTTAACTATCTCCTATCAGGAGAGACCTCAGGGATGCATCTTTTGAGCGCAGTACTGAGCCTGAAAAGCGTTTCCAACCCCACTTACAAGTAAAACTAGCTAAAATGTGCCTGGCTGCTGTTCACTGAAAAGCTCATTCTGGGTACATTTTTGGTATACATTTGCTTCTGCCGGGTCAGCTGAGCAGTGAATTTCTACTTAACTACCTCCTATCAGGAGAGACCTCAGGGCTGCATCTTTTGAGCGCAGTACTGAGCCTGAAAAGCGTTTACAACCCCAGTCACAAGTAAAACTAGCTAAAATGTGCCTGGCTGCTGTTCACTGAAAAGCTCATTCTGGGTACATTTTTGGTATACATTTGCTTCTGCCGGGTCAGCTGAGCAGTGAATTTCTACTTAACTACCTCCTATCAGGAGAGACCTCAGGGCTGCATCTTTTGAGCGCAGTACTGAGCCTGAAAACCGTTTACAACCCCAGTTACAAGTAAAACTAGCTAAAATGTGCCTGGCTGCCATTCACTGAAAAGCTCATTCTGGGTATATTTTTGGTATACATTTGCTTCTGCCGGGTCAGCTGAGCAGTGAATTTCTACTTAACTACCTCCTATCAGGAGAGACCTCAGGGCTGCATCTTTTGAGTGCAGTACTGAACCTGAAAAGCGTTTACAACCCCACTTACAAGTAAAACTAGCTAAAATGTGCCTGGCTGCTGTTCACTGAAAAGCTAATTCTGGGTAAATTTTTGGTATACATTTGCTTCTGCCGGGTCAGCTGAGCAGTGAATTTCTACTTAACTACCTCCTATCAGGAGAGACCTCAGGGCTGCATCTTTTGAGCGCAGTACTGAGCCTGAAAAGCGTTTACAACCCCACTTACAAGTAAAACTAGCTAAAATGTGCCTGGCTGCTGTTCACTGAAAAGCTCATTCTGGGTACATTTTTGGTATACATTTGCTTCTGCCGGGTCAGCTGAGCAGTGAATTTCTACTTAACTACCCCCTATCGGGAGAGACCTCAGGGCTGCATCTTTTGAGCGCAGTACTGAGCCTGAAAAGCGTTTACAACCCCACTTACAAGTAAAACTAGCTAAAATGTGCCTGGCTGCTGTTCACTGAAAAGCTCATTCTGGGTACATTTTTGGTATACATTTGCTTCTGCCGGGTCAGCTGAGCAGTGAATTTCTACTTAACTACCCCCTATCAGGAGAGACCTCAGGGCTGCATCTTTTGAGCGCAGTACTGAGCCTGAAAAGCGTTTACAACCCCAGTTACAAGTAAAACTAGCTAAAATGTGCCTGGCTGCTGTTCACTGAAAAGCTCATTCTGGGTACATTTTTGGTATACATTTGCTTCTGCCGGGTCAGCTGAGCAGTGAATTTCTACTTAACTACCTCCTATCAGGAGAGACCTCAGGGCTGCATTTTTTGAGCGCAGTACTGAGCCTGAAAAGCGTTTACAACCCCACTTACAAGTAAAACTAGCTAAAATGTGCCTGGCTGCTGTTCACTGAAAAGCTCATTCTGGGTACATTTTTGGTATACATTTGCTTCTGCCGGGTCAGCTGAGCAGTGAATTTCTACTTAACTACCTCCTATCAGGAGAGACCTCAGGGCTGCATCTTTTGAGCGCAGTACTGAGCCTGAAAAGCGTTTACAACCCCACTTACAAGTAAAACTAGCTAAAATGTGCCTGGCTGCTGTCCACTGAAAAGCTCATTCTGGGTACATTTTTGGTATACATTTGCTTCTGCCGGGTCAGCTGAGCAGTGAATTTCTACTTAACTATCTCCTATCAGGAGAGACCTCAGGGCTGCATCTTTTGAGCGTAGTACTGAGCCTGAAAAGCGTTTCCAACCCCACTTACAAGTAAAACTAGCTAAAATGTGCCTGGCTGCTGTTCACTGAAAAGCTCATTCTGGGTACATTTTTGGTATACATTTGCTTCTGCCGGGTCAGCTGAGCAGTGAATTTCTTCTTAACTACCCCCTATCAGGAGAGACCTCAGGGCTGCATCTTTTGAGCGCAGTATTGAGCCTGAAAAGCGTTTACAACCCCAGTTACAAGTAAAACTAGCTAAAATGTGCCTGGCTGCTGTTCACTCATTCTGGGTACATTTTTGGTATACATTTGCTTCTGCCGGGTCAGCTGAGCAGTGAATTTCTACTTAACTACCTCCTATCAGGAGAGACCTCAGGGCTGCATCTTTTGAGTGCAGTACTGAGCCTGAAAAGCGTTTACAACCCCACTTACAAGTAAAACTAGCTCAAATGTGCCTGGCTGCTGTTCACTGAGAAGCTCATTCTGGGTACATTTTTGGTATACATTTGCTTCTGCCGGGTCAGCTGAGCAGTGAATTTCTACTTAACTACCTCCTATCAGGAGAGACCTCAGCGCTGCATCTTTTGAGCGCAGTACTGAGCCTGAAAAGCGTTTACAACCCCAGTTACAAGTAAAACTAGCTAAAATGTGCCTGGCTGCTGTTCACTGAAAAGCTCATTCTGGGTACATTTTTGGTATACATTTGCTTCTGCCGGGTCAGCTGAGCAGTGAATTTCTACTTAACTATCTCCTATCAGGAGAGACCTCAGGGCTGCATCTTTTGAGCGCAGTACTGAGCCTGAAAAGCGTTTCCAACCCCACTTACAAGTAAAACTAGCTAAAATGTGCCTGGCTGCTGTTCACTGAAAAGCTCATTCTGGGTAAATTTTTGGTATACATTTGCTTCTGCCGGGTCAGCTGAGCAGTGAATTTCTACTTAACTACCCCCTATCAGGAGAGACCTCAGGGCTGCATCTTTTGAGCGCAGTACTGAGCCTGAAAAGCGTTTACAACCCCAGTTACAAGTAAAACTAGCTAAAATGTGCCTGGCTGCTGTTCACTGAAAAGCTCATTCTGGGTACATTTTTGGTATACATTTGCTTCTGCCGGGTCAGCTGAGCAGTGAATTTCTACTTAACTACCTCCTATCAGGAGAGACCTCAGGGCTGCATCTTTTGAGCGCAGTACTGAGCCTGAAAAGCGTTTACAACCCCACTTACAAGTAAAACTAGCTAAAATGTGCCTGGCTGCTGTTCACTGAAAAGCTCATTCTGGGTACATTTTTGGTATACATTTGCTTCTGCCGGGTCAGCTGAGCAGTGAATTTCTACTTAACTACCTCCTATCAGGAGAGACCTCAGGGCTGCATCTTTTGAGCGCAGTACTGAGCCTGAAAACCGTTTACAACCCCAGTTACAAGTAAAACTAGCTAAAATGTGCCTGGCTGCTATTCACTGAA
Source organism: Lissotriton vulgaris (assembly GCF_964263255.1). NCBI lineage: Eukaryota > Metazoa > Chordata > Amphibia > Caudata > Salamandridae > Lissotriton > Lissotriton vulgaris. Next base: position 289,342 of record NW_028244423.1, on the reverse strand, counting down.
AAGCTCATTCTGGGTATATTTTTGGTATACATTTGCTTCTGCCGGGTCAGCTGAGCAGTGTATTTCTACTTAACTACCTCCTATCAGGAGAGACCTCAGGGCTGCATCTTTTGAGTGCAGTACTGAGCCTGAAAAGCGTTTACAACCCCACTTACAAGTAAAACTAGCTAAAATGTGCCTGGCTGCTGTTCACTGAAAAGCTAATTCTGGGTACATTTTTGGTATACATTTGCTTCTGCCGGGTCAGCTGAGCAGTGAATTTCTACTTAACTACCTCCTATCAGGAGAGACCTCAGGGCTGCATCTTTTGAGCGCAGTACTGAGCCTGAAAAGCGTTTACAACCCCACTTACAAGTAAAACTAGCTAAAATGTGCCTGGCTGCTGTTCACTGAAAAGCTCATTCTGGGTACATTTTTGGTATACATTTGCTTCTGCCGGGTCAGCTGAGCAGTGAATTTCTACTTAACTACCCCCTATCAGGAGAGACCTCAGTGCTGCATCTTTTGAGCGCAGTACTGAGCCTGAAAAGCGCTTACAACCCCACTTACAAGTAAAACTAGCTAAAATGTGCCTGGCTGCTGTTCACTGAAAAGCTCCTTCTGGGTACATTTTTGGTATACATTTGCTTCTGCCGGGTCAGCTGAGCAGTGAATTTCTACTTAACTACCCCCTATCAGGAGAGACCTCAGGGCTGCATCTTTTGAGCGCAGTACTGAGCCTGAAAAGCGTTTACAACCCCAGTTACAAGTAAAACTAGCTAAAATGTGCCTGGCTGCTGTTCACTGAAAAGCTCATTCTGGGTACATTTTTGGTATACATTTGCTTCTGCCGGGTCAGCTGAGCAGTGAATTTCTACTTAACTACCTCCTATCAGGAGAGACCTCAGGGCTGCATTTTTTGAGCGCAGTACTGAGCCTGAAAAGCGTTTACAACCCCACTTACAAGTAAAACTAGCTAAAATGTGCCTGGCTGCTGTTCACTGAAAAGCTCATTCTGGGTACATTTTTGGTATACATTTGCTTCTGCCGGGTCAGCTGAGCAGTGAATTTCTACTTAACTACCTCCTATCAGGAGAGACCTCAGGGCTGCATCTTTTGAGCGCAGTACTGAGCCTGAAAAGCGTTTACAACCCCACTTACAAGTAAAACTAGCTAAAATGTGCCTGGCTGCTGTTCACTGAAAAGCTCATTCTGGGTACATTTTTGGTATACATTTGCTTCTGCCGGGTCAGCTGAGCAGTGAATTTCTACTTAACTACCTCCTATCAGGAGAGACCTCAGGGCTGCATCTTTTGAGCGCAGTACTGAGCCTGAAAAGCGTTTACAACCCCACTTACAAGTAAAACTAGCTAAAATGTGCCTGGCTGCTGTTCACTGAAAAGCTCATTCTGGGTACATTTTTTGTATACATTTGCTTCTGCCGGGTCAGCTGAGCAGTGAATTTCTACTTAACTATCTCCTATCAGGAGAGACCTCAGGGCTGCATCTTTTGAGCGCAGTACTGAGCATGAAAAGCGTTTCCAACCCCACTTACAAGTAAAACTAGCTAAAATGTGCCTGGCTGCTGTTCACTGAAAAGCTCATTCTGGGTACATTTTTGGTATACATTTGCTTCTGCCGGGTCAGCTGAGCAGTGAATTTCTACTTAACTACCTCCTATCAGGAGAGACCTCAGGGCTGCATCTTTTGAGCGCAGTACTGAGCCTGAAAAGCGTTTACAACCCAAGTCACAAGTAAAACTAGCTAAAATGTGCCTGGCTGCTGTTCACTGAAAAGCTCATTCTGGGTACATTTTTGGTATACATTTGCTTCTGCCGGGTCAGCTGAGCAGTGAATTTCTACTTAACTACCCCCTATCAGGAGAGACCTCAGGGCTGCATCTTTTGAGCGCAGTACTGAGCCTGAAAAGCGTTTACAACCCCACTTACAAGTAAAACTAGCTAAAATGTGCCTGGCTGCTGTTCACTGAAAAGCTCATTCTGGGTACATTTTTGGTATACATTTGCTTCTGCCGGGTCAGCTGAGCAGTGAATTTCTACTTAACTACCTCCTATCAGGAGAGACCTCAGGGCTGCATTTTTTGAGCGCAGTACTGAGCCTGAAAAGCGTTTACAACCCCACTTACAAGTAAAACTAGCTAAAATGTGCCTGGCTGCTGTTCACTGAAAAGCTCATTCTGGGTACATTTTTGGTATACATTTGCTTCTGCCGGGTCAGCTGAGCAGTGAATTTCTACTTAACTACCTCCTATCAGGAGAGACCTCAGGGCTGCATCTTTTGAGCGCAGTACTGAGCCTGAAAAGCGTTTACAACCCCACTTACAAGTAAAACTAGCTAAAATGTGCCTGGCTGCTGTTCACTGAAAAGCTCATTCTGGGTACATTTTTGGTATACATTTGCTTCTGCCGGGTCAGCTGAGCAGTGAATTTCTACTTAACTATCTCCTATCAGGAGAGACCTCAGGGCTGCATCTTTTGAGCGCAGTACTGAGCCTGAAAAGCGTTTCCAACCCCACTTACAAGTAAAACTAGCTAAAATGTGCCTGGCTGCTGTTCACTGAAAAGCTCATTCTGGGTACATTTTTGGTATACATTTGCTTCTGCCGGGTCATCTGAGCAGTGAATTTCTACTTAACTACCTCCTATCAGGAGAGACCTCAGGGCTGCATCTTTTGAGCGCAGTACTGAGCCTGAAAAGCGTTTACAACCCCAGTTACAAGTAAAACTAGCTAAAATGTGCCTGGCTGCTGTTCACTGAAAAGCTCATTCTGGGTACATTTTTGGTATACATTTGCTTCTGCCGGGTCAGCTGAGCAGTGAATTTCTACTTAACTACCTCCTATCAGGAGAGACCTCAGGGCTGCATCTTTTGAGCGCAGTACTGAGCCTGAAAAGCGTTTACAACCCCACTTACAAGTAAAACTAGCTAAAATGTGCCTGGCTGCTGTTCACTGAAAAGCTCATTCTGGGTACATTTTTTGTATACATTTGCTTCTGCCGGGTCAGCTGAGCAGTGAATTTCTACTTAACTATCTCCTATCAGGAGAGACCTCAGGGCTGCATCTTTTGAGCGCAGTACTGAGCCTGAAAAGCGTTTCCAACCCCACTTACAAGTAAAACTAGCTAAAATGTGCCTGGCTGCTGTTCACTGAAAAGCTCATTCTGGGTACATTTTTGGTATACATTTGCTTCTGCCGGGTCAGCTGAGCAGTGAATTTCTACTTAACTACCTCCTATCAGGAGAGACCTCAGGGCTGCATCTTTTGAGCGCAGTACTGAGCCTGAAAAGCGTTTACAACCCCAGTCACAAGTAAAACTAGCTAAAATGTGCCTGGCTGCTGTTCACTGAAAAGCTCATTCTGGGTACATTTTTGGTATACATTTGCTTCTGCCGGGTCAGCTGAGCAGTGAATTTCTACTTAACTACCTCCTATCAGGAGAGACCTCAGGGCTGCATCTTTTGAGCGCAGTACTGAGCCTGAAAAGCGTTTACAACCCCACTTACAAGTAAAACTAGCTAAAATGTGCCTGGCTGCTGTTCACTGAAAAGCTCATTCTGGGTACATTTTTGGTATACATTTGCTTCTGCCGGGTCAGCTGAGCAGTGAATTTCTACTTAACTACCTCCTATCAGGAGAGACCTCAGGGCTGCATCTTTTGAGCGCAGTACTGAGCCTGAAAAGCGTTTCCAACCCCACTTACAAGTAAAACTAGCTAAAATGTGCCTGGCTGCTGTTCACTGAAAAGCTCATTCTGGGTAAATTTTTGGTATACATTTGCTTCTGCCGGGTCAGCTGAGCAGTGAATTTCTACTTAACTACCCCCTATCAGGAGAGACCTCAGGGCTGCATCTTTTGAGCGCAGTACTGAGCCTGAAAAGCGTTTACAACCCCAGTTACAAGTAAAACTAGCTAAAATGTGCCTGGCTGCTGTTCACTGAAAAGCTCATTCTGGGTACATTTTTGGTATACATTTGCTTCTGCCGGGTCAGCTGAGCAGTGAATTTCTACTTAACTACCTCCTATCAGGAGAGACCTCAGGGCTGCATCTTTTGAGCGCAGTACTGAGCCTGAAAAGCGTTTACAACCCCACTTACAAGTAAAACTAGCTAAAATGTGCCTGGCTGCTGTTCACTGAAAAGCTCATTCTGGGTACATTTTTGGTATACATTTGCTTCTGCCGGGTCAGCTGAGCAGTGAATTTCTACTTAACTACCTCCTATCAGGAGAGACCTCAGGGCTGCATCTTTTGAGCGCAGTACTGAGCCTGAAAACCGTTTACAACCCCAGTTACAAGTAAAACTAGCTAAAATGTGCCTGGCTGCTATTCACTGAAAAGCTCATTCTGGGTATATTTTTGGTATACATTTGCTTCTGCCGGGTCAGCTGAGCAGTGTATTTCTACTTAACTACCTCCTATCAGGAGAGACCTCAGGGCTGCATCTTTTGAGTGCAGTACTGAGCCTGAAAAGCGTTTACAACCCCACTTACAAGTAAAACTAGCTAAAATGTGCCTGGCTGCTGTTCACTGAAAAGCTAATTCTGGGTACATTTTTGGTATACATTTGCTTCTGCCGGGTCAGCTGAGCAGTGAATTTCTACTTAACTACCTCCTATCAGGAGAGACCTCAGGGCTGCATCTTTTGAGCGCAGTACTGAGCCTGAAAAGCGTTTACAACCCCACTTACAAGTAAAACTAGCTAAAATGTGCCTGGCTGCTGTTCACTGAAAAGCTCATTCTGGGTACATTTTTGGTATACATTTGCTTCTGCCGGGTCAGCTGAGCAGTGAATTTCTACTTAACTACCCCCTATCAGGAGAGACCTCAGTGCTGCATCTTTTGAGCGCAGTACTGAGCCTGAAAAGCGCTTACAACCCCACTTACAAGTAAAACTAGCTAAAATGTGCCTGGCTGCTGTTCACTGAAAAGCTCCTTCTGGGTACATTTTTGGTATACATTTGCTTCTGCCGGGTCAGCTGAGCAGTGAATTTCTACTTAACTACCCCCTATCAGGAGAGACCTCAGGGCTGCATCTTTTGAGCGCAGTACTGAGCCTGAAAAGCGTTTACAACCCCAGTTACAAGTAAAACTAGCTAAAATGTGCCTGGCTGCTGTTCACTGAAAAGCTCATTCTGGGTACATTTTTGGTATACATTTGCTTCTGCCGGGTCAGCTGAGCAGTGAATTTCTACTTAACTACCTCCTATCAGGAGAGACCTCAGGGCTGCATTTTTTGAGCGCAGTACTGAGCCTGAAAAGCGTTTACAACCCCACTTACAAGTAAAACTAGCTAAAATGTGCCTGGCTGCTGTTCACTGAAAAGCTCATTCTGGGTACATTTTTGGTATACATTTGCTTCTGCCGGGTCAGCTGAGCAGTGAATTTCTACTTAACTACCTCCTATCAGGAGAGACCTCAGGGCTGCATCTTTTGAGCGCAGTACTGAGCCTGAAAAGCGTTTACAACCCCACTTACAAGTAAAACTAGCTAAAATGTGCCTGGCTGCTGTTCACTGAAAAGCTCATTCTGGGTACATTTTTGGTATACATTTGCTTCTGCCGGGTCAGCTGAGCAGTGAATTTCTACTTAACTATCTCCTATCAGGAGAGACCTCAGGGCTGCATCTTTTGAGCGCAGTACTGAGCCTGAAAAGCGTTTCCAACCCCACTTACAAGTAAAACTAGCTAAAATGTGCCTGGCTGCTGTTCACTGAAAAGCTCATTCTGGGTACATTTTTGGTATACATTTGCTTCTGCCGGGTCAGCTGAGCAGTGAATTTCTACTTAACTACCTCCTATCAGGAGAGACCTCAGGGCTGCATCTTTTGAGCGCAGTACTGAGCCTGAAAAGCGTTTACAACCCCAGTTACAAGTAAAACTAGCTAAAATGTGCCTGGCTGCTGTTCACTGAAAAGCTCATTCTGGGTACATTTTTGGTATACATTTGCTTCTGCCGGGTCAGCTGAGCAGTGAATTTCTACTTAACTACCCCCTATCAGGAGAGACCTCAGGGCTGCATCTTTTGAGCGCAGTACTGAGCCTGAAAAGCGTTTACAACCCCACTTACAAGTAAAACTAGCTAAAATGTGCCTGGCTGCTATTCACTGAAAAGCTCATTCTGGGTACATTTTTGGTATACATTTGCTTCTGCCGGGTCAGCTGAGCAGTGAATTTCTACTTAACTACCTCCTATCAGGAGAGACCTCAGGGCTGCATCTTTTGAGTGCAGTACTGAGCCTGAAAAGCGTTTACAACCCCACTTACAAGTAAAACTAGCTAAAATGTGCCTGGCTGCTGTTCACTGAAAAGCTAATTCTGGGTACATTTTTGGTATACATTTGCTTCTGCCGGGTCAGCTGAGCAGTGAATTTCTACTTAACTACCTCCTATCAGGAGAGACCTCAGGGCTGCATCTTTTGAGCGCAGTACTGAGCCTGAAAAGCGTTTCCAACCCCACTTACAAGTAAAACTAGCTAAAATGTGCCTGGCTGCTGTTCACTGAAAAGCTCATTCTGGGTACATTTTTGGTATACATTTGCTTCTGCCGGGTCAGCTGAGCAGTGAATTTCTACTTAACTACCTCCTATCAGGAGAGACCTCAGGGCTGCATCTTTTGAGCGCAGTACTGAGCCTGAAAAGTGTTTACAACCCCAGTCACGAGTAAAACTAGCTAAAATGTGCCTGGCTGCTGTTCACTGAAAAGCTCATTCTGGGTACATTTTTGGTATACATTTGCTTCTGCCGGGTCAGCTGAGCAGTGAATTTCTACTTAACTACCTCCTATCAGGAGAGACCTCAGGGCTGCATCTTTTGAGCGCAGTACTGAGCCTGAAAAGCGTTTACAACCCCACTTACAAGTAAAACTAGCTAAAATGTGCCTGGCTGCTGTTCACTGAAAAGCTAATTCTGGGTACATTTTTGGTATACATTTGCTTCTGCCGGGTCAGCTGAGCAGTGAATTTCTACTTAACTACCTCCTATCAGGAGAGACCTCAGGGCTGCATCTTTTGAGCGCAGTACTGAGCCTGAAAAGCGTTTACAACCCCACTTACAAGTAAAACTAGCTAAAATGTGCCTGGCTGCTGTTCACTGAAAAGCTCATTCTGGGTACATTTTTGGTATACATTTGCTTCTGCCGGGTCAGCTGAGCAGTGAATTTCTACTTAACTACCCCCTATCAGGAGAGACCTCAGGGCTGCATCTTTTGAGCGCAGTACTGAGCCTGAAAAGCGTTTACAACCCCACTTACAAGTAAAACTAGGTAAAATGTGCCTGGCTGCTGTTCACTGAAAAGCTCATTCTGGGTACATTTTTGGTATACATTTGCTTCTGCCGGGTCAGCTGAGCAGTGAATTTCTACTTAACTACCCCCTATCAGGAGAGACCTCATGGCTGCATCTTTTGAGCGCAGTACTGAGCCTGAAAAAGCGTTTACAACCCCAGTTACAAGTAAAACTAGCTAAAATGTGCCTGGCTGCTGTTCACTCATTCTGGGTACATTTTTGGTATACATTTGCTTCTGCCGGGTCAGCTGAGCAGTGAATTTCTACTTAACTACCTCCTATCAGGAGAGACCTCAGGGCTGCATCTTTTGAGCGCAGTACTGAGCCTGAAAAGCGTTTACAACCCCACTTACAAGTAAAACTAGCTAAAATGTGCCTGGCTGCTGTTCACTGAAAAGCTCATTCTGGGTACATTTTTGGTATACATTTGCTTCTAGCTGAGCAGTGAATTTCTACTTAACTACCTCCTATCAGGAGAGACCTCAGGGCTGCATCTTTTGAGCGCAGTACTGAGCCTGAAAAGCGTTTACAACCCCACTTACAAGTAAAACTAGCTAAAATGTGCCTGGCTGCTGTTCACTGAAAAGCTCGTTCTGGGTACATTTTTGGTATACATTTGCTTCTGCCGGGTCAGCTGAGCAGTGAATTTCTACTTAACTATCTCCTATCAGGAGAGACCTCAGGGCTGCATCTTTTGAGCGCAGTACTGAGCCTGAAAAGCGTTTCCAACCCCACTTACAAGTAAAACTAGCTAAAATGTGCCTGGCTGCTGTTCACTGAAAAGCTCATTCTGGGTAAATTTTTGGTATACATTTGCTTCTGCCGGGTCAGCTGAGCAGTGAATTTCTACTTAACTACCCCCTATCAGGAGAGACCTCAGGGCTGCATCTTTTGAGCGCAGTATTGAGCCTGAAAAGCGTTTACAACCCCAGTTACAAGTAAAACTAGCTAAAATGTGCCTGGCTGCTGTTCACTGAAAAGCTCATTCTGGGTACATTTTTGGTATACATTTGCTTCTGCCGGGTCAGCTGAGCAGTGAATTTCTACTTAACTACCTCCTATCAGGAGAGACCTCAGGGCTGCATCTTTTGAGCGCAGTACTGAGCCTGAAAAGCGTTTACAACCCCACTTACAAGTAAAACTAGCTAAAATGTGCCTGGCTGCTGTTCACTGAAAAGCTCATTCTGGGTAAATTTTTGGTATACATTTGCTTCTGCCGGGTCAGCTGAGCAGCGAATTTCTACTTAACTACCTCCTATCAGGAGAGACCTCAGGGCTACATCTTTTGAGCGCAGTACTGAGCCTGAAAAGCGTTTACAACCCCACTTACAAGTAAAACTAGCTAAAATGTGCCTGGCTGCTGTTCACTGAAAAGCTCATTCTGGGTACATTTTTGGTATACATTTGCTTCTGCCGGGTGAGCTGAGCAGTGAATTTCTACTTAACTACCTCCTATCAGGAGAGACCTCAGGGCTGCATCTTTTGAGCGCAGTACTGAGCCTGAAAAGCGTTTACAACCCCACTTACAAGTAAAACTAGCTAAAATGTGCCTGGCTGCTGTTCACTGAAAAGCTCATTCTGGGTAAATTTTTGGTATACATTTGCTTCTGCCGGGTCAGCTGAGCAGTGAATTTCTACTTAACTATCTCCTATCAGGAGAGACCTCAGGGATGCATCTTTTGAGCGCAGTACTGAGCCTGAAAAGCGTTTCCAACCCCACTTACAAGTAAAACTAGCTAAAATGTGCCTGGCTGCTGTTCACTGAAAAGCTCATTCTGGGTACATTTTTGGTATACATTTGCTTCTGCCGGGTCAGCTGAGCAGTGAATTTCTACTTAACTACCTCCTATCAGGAGAGACCTCAGGGCTGCATCTTTTGAGCGCAGTACTGAGCCTGAAAAGCGTTTACAACCCCAGTCACAAGTAAAACTAGCTAAAATGTGCCTGGCTGCTGTTCACTGAAAAGCTCATTCTGGGTACATTTTTGGTATACATTTGCTTCTGCCGGGTCAGCTGAGCAGTGAATTTCTACTTAACTACCTCCTATCAGGAGAGACCTCAGGGCTGCATCTTTTGAGCGCAGTACTGAGCCTGAAAACCGTTTACAACCCCAGTTACAAGTAAAACTAGCTAAAATGTGCCTGGCTGCCATTCACTGAAAAGCTCATTCTGGGTATATTTTTGGTATACATTTGCTTCTGCCGGGTCAGCTGAGCAGTGAATTTCTACTTAACTACCTCCTATCAGGAGAGACCTCAGGGCTGCATCTTTTGAGTGCAGTACTGAACCTGAAAAGCGTTTACAACCCCACTTACAAGTAAAACTAGCTAAAATGTGCCTGGCTGCTGTTCACTGAAAAGCTAATTCTGGGTAAATTTTTGGTATACATTTGCTTCTGCCGGGTCAGCTGAGCAGTGAATTTCTACTTAACTACCTCCTATCAGGAGAGACCTCAGGGCTGCATCTTTTGAGCGCAGTACTGAGCCTGAAAAGCGTTTACAACCCCACTTACAAGTAAAACTAGCTAAAATGTGCCTGGCTGCTGTTCACTGAAAAGCTCATTCTGGGTACATTTTTGGTATACATTTGCTTCTGCCGGGTCAGCTGAGCAGTGAATTTCTACTTAACTACCCCCTATCGGGAGAGACCTCAGGGCTGCATCTTTTGAGCGCAGTACTGAGCCTGAAAAGCGTTTACAACCCCACTTACAAGTAAAACTAGCTAAAATGTGCCTGGCTGCTGTTCACTGAAAAGCTCATTCTGGGTACATTTTTGGTATACATTTGCTTCTGCCGGGTCAGCTGAGCAGTGAATTTCTACTTAACTACCCCCTATCAGGAGAGACCTCAGGGCTGCATCTTTTGAGCGCAGTACTGAGCCTGAAAAGCGTTTACAACCCCAGTTACAAGTAAAACTAGCTAAAATGTGCCTGGCTGCTGTTCACTGAAAAGCTCATTCTGGGTACATTTTTGGTATACATTTGCTTCTGCCGGGTCAGCTGAGCAGTGAATTTCTACTTAACTACCTCCTATCAGGAGAGACCTCAGGGCTGCATTTTTTGAGCGCAGTACTGAGCCTGAAAAGCGTTTACAACCCCACTTACAAGTAAAACTAGCTAAAATGTGCCTGGCTGCTGTTCACTGAAAAGCTCATTCTGGGTACATTTTTGGTATACATTTGCTTCTGCCGGGTCAGCTGAGCAGTGAATTTCTACTTAACTACCTCCTATCAGGAGAGACCTCAGGGCTGCATCTTTTGAGCGCAGTACTGAGCCTGAAAAGCGTTTACAACCCCACTTACAAGTAAAACTAGCTAAAATGTGCCTGGCTGCTGTCCACTGAAAAGCTCATTCTGGGTACATTTTTGGTATACATTTGCTTCTGCCGGGTCAGCTGAGCAGTGAATTTCTACTTAACTATCTCCTATCAGGAGAGACCTCAGGGCTGCATCTTTTGAGCGTAGTACTGAGCCTGAAAAGCGTTTCCAACCCCACTTACAAGTAAAACTAGCTAAAATGTGCCTGGCTGCTGTTCACTGAAAAGCTCATTCTGGGTACATTTTTGGTATACATTTGCTTCTGCCGGGTCAGCTGAGCAGTGAATTTCTTCTTAACTACCCCCTATCAGGAGAGACCTCAGGGCTGCATCTTTTGAGCGCAGTATTGAGCCTGAAAAGCGTTTACAACCCCAGTTACAAGTAAAACTAGCTAAAATGTGCCTGGCTGCTGTTCACTCATTCTGGGTACATTTTTGGTATACATTTGCTTCTGCCGGGTCAGCTGAGCAGTGAATTTCTACTTAACTACCTCCTATCAGGAGAGACCTCAGGGCTGCATCTTTTGAGTGCAGTACTGAGCCTGAAAAGCGTTTACAACCCCACTTACAAGTAAAACTAGCTCAAATGTGCCTGGCTGCTGTTCACTGAGAAGCTCATTCTGGGTACATTTTTGGTATACATTTGCTTCTGCCGGGTCAGCTGAGCAGTGAATTTCTACTTAACTACCTCCTATCAGGAGAGACCTCAGCGCTGCATCTTTTGAGCGCAGTACTGAGCCTGAAAAGCGTTTACAACCCCAGTTACAAGTAAAACTAGCTAAAATGTGCCTGGCTGCTGTTCACTGAAAAGCTCATTCTGGGTACATTTTTGGTATACATTTGCTTCTGCCGGGTCAGCTGAGCAGTGAATTTCTACTTAACTATCTCCTATCAGGAGAGACCTCAGGGCTGCATCTTTTGAGCGCAGTACTGAGCCTGAAAAGCGTTTCCAACCCCACTTACAAGTAAAACTAGCTAAAATGTGCCTGGCTGCTGTTCACTGAAAAGCTCATTCTGGGTAAATTTTTGGTATACATTTGCTTCTGCCGGGTCAGCTGAGCAGTGAATTTCTACTTAACTACCCCCTATCAGGAGAGACCTCAGGGCTGCATCTTTTGAGCGCAGTACTGAGCCTGAAAAGCGTTTACAACCCCAGTTACAAGTAAAACTAGCTAAAATGTGCCTGGCTGCTGTTCACTGAAAAGCTCATTCTGGGTACATTTTTGGTATACATTTGCTTCTGCCGGGTCAGCTGAGCAGTGAATTTCTACTTAACTACCTCCTATCAGGAGAGACCTCAGGGCTGCATCTTTTGAGCGCAGTACTGAGCCTGAAAAGCGTTTACAACCCCACTTACAAGTAAAACTAGCTAAAATGTGCCTGGCTGCTGTTCACTGAAAAGCTCATTCTGGGTACATTTTTGGTATACATTTGCTTCTGCCGGGTCAGCTGAGCAGTGAATTTCTACTTAACTACCTCCTATCAGGAGAGACCTCAGGGCTGCATCTTTTGAGCGCAGTACTGAGCCTGAAAACCGTTTACAACCCCAGTTACAAGTAAAACTAGCTAAAATGTGCCTGGCTGCTATTCACTGAAAAGCTCATTCTGGGTATATTTTTGGTATACATTTGCTTCTGCCGGGTCAGCTGAGCAGTGTATTTCTACTTAACTACCTCCTATCAGGAGAGACCTCAGGGCTGCATCTTTTGAGTGCAGTACTGAGCCTGAAAAGCGTTTACAACCCCACTTACAAGTAAAACTAGCTAAAATGTGCCTGGCTGCTGTTCACTGAAAAGCTAATTCTGGGTACATTTTTGGTATACATTTGCTTCTGCCGGGTCAGCTGAGCAGTGAATTTCTACTTAACTACCTCCTATCAGGAGAGACCTCAGGGCTGCATCTTTTGAGCGCAGTACTGAGCCTGAAAAGCGTTTACAACCCCACTTACAAGTAAAACTAGCTAAAATGTGCCTGGCTGCTGTTCACTGAAAAGCTCATTCTGGGTACATTTTTGGTATACATTTGCTTCTGCCGGGTCAGCTGAGCAGTGAATTTCTACTTAACTACCCCCTATCAGGAGAGACCTCAGTGCTGCATCTTTTGAGCGCAGTACTGAGCCTGAAAAGCGCTTACAACCCCACTTACAAGTAAAACTAGCTAAAATGTGCCTGGCTGCTGTTCACTGAAAAGCTCCTTCTGGGTACATTTTTGGTATACATTTGCTTCTGCCGGGTCAGCTGAGCAGTGAATTTCTACTTAACTACCCCCTATCAGGAGAGACCTCAGGGCTGCATCTTTTGAGCGCAGTACTGAGCCTGAAAAGCGTTTACAACCCCAGTTACAAGTAAAACTAGCTAAAATGTGCCTGGCTGCTGTTCACTGAAAAGCTCATTCTGGGTACATTTTTGGTATACATTTGCTTCTGCCGGGTCAGCTGAGCAGTGAATTTCTACTTAACTACCTCCTATCAGGAGAGACCTCAGGGCTGCATTTTTTGAGCGCAGTACTGAGCCTGAAAAGCGTTTACAACCCCACTTACAAGTAAAACTAGCTAAAATGTGCCTGGCTGCTGTTCACTGAAAAGCTCATTCTGGGTACATTTTTGGTATACATTTGCTTCTGCCGGGTCAGCTGAGCAGTGAATTTCTACTTAACTACCTCCTATCAGGAGAGACCTCAGGGCTGCATCTTTTGAGCGCAGTACTGAGCCTGAAAAGCGTTTACAACCCCACTTACAAGTAAAACTAGCTAAAATGTGCCTGGCTGCCTGTTCACTGAAAAGCTCATTCTGGGTACATTTTTGGTATACATTTGCTTCTGCCGGGTCAGCTGAGCAGTGAATTTCTACTTAACTACCTCTATCAGGAGAGACCTCAGGGCTGCATCTTTGAGCGCAGTACTGAGCCTGAAAAGCGTTTACAACCCCACTTCAAGTAAAACTAGCTAAAATGTGCCTGGCTGCTGTTCACTGAAAAGCTCATTCTGGGTACATTTTTTGTATACATTTGCTTCTGCCGGGTCAGCTGAGCAGTGAATTTCTACTTAACTATCTCCTATCAGGAGAGACCTCAGGGCTGCATCTTTTGAGCGCAGTACTGAGCATGAAAAGCGTTTCCAACCCCACTTACAAGTAAAACTAGCTAAATGTGCCTGGCTGCTGTTCACTGAAAAGCTCATTCTGGGTACATTTTTGGTATACATTTGCTTCTGCCGGGTCAGCTGAGCAGTGAATTTCTACTTAACTACCTCCTATCAGGAGAGACCTCAGGGCTGCATCTTTTGAGCGCAGTACTGAGCCTGAAAAGCGTTTACAACCCAAGTCACAAGTAAAACTAGCTAAAATGTGCCTGGCTGCTGTTCACTGAAAAGCTCATTCTGGGTACATTTTTGGTATACATTTGCTTCTGCCGGGTCAGCTGAGCAGTGAATTTCTACTTAACTAACCCCTATCAGGAGAGACCTCAGGCTGCATCTTTTGAGCGCAGTAAGTACTGAGCCTGAAAAGCGTTTACAACCCCACTTACAAGTAAAACTAGCTAAAATGTGCCTGGCTGCTGTTCACTGAAAAGCTCATTCTGGGTACATTTTTGGTATACATTTGCTTCTGCCGGGTCAGCTGAGCAGTGAATTTCTACTTAACTACCTCCTATCAGGAGAGACCTCAGGGCTGCATTTTTTGAGCGCAGTACTGAGCCTGAAAAGCGTTTACAACCCCACTTACAAGTAAAACTAGCTAAAATGTGCCTGGCTGCTGTTCACTGAAAAGCTCATTCTGGGTACATTTTTGGTATACATTTGCTTCTGCCGGGTCAGCTGAGCAGTGAATTTCTACTTAACTACCTCCTATCAGGAGAGACCTCAGGGCTGCATCTTTTGAGCGCAGTACTGAGCCTGAAAAGCGTTTACAACCCCACTTACAAGTAAAACTAGCTAAAATGTGCCTGGCTGCTGTTCACTGAAAAGCTCATTCTGGGTACATTTTTGGTATACATTTGCTTCTGCCGGGTCAGCTGAGCAGTGAATTTCTACTTAACTATCTCCTATCAGGAGAGACCTCAGGGCTGCATCTTTTGAGCGCAGTACTGAGCCTGAAAAGCGTTTCCAACCCCACTTACAAGTAAAACTAGCTAAAATGTGCCTGGCTGCTGTTCACTGAAAAGCTCATTCTGGGTACATTTTTGGTATACATTTGCTTCTGCCGGGTCATCTGAGCAGTGAATTTCTACTTAACTACCTCCTATCAGGAGAGACCTCAGGGCTGCATCTTTTGAGCGCAGTACTGAGCCTGAAAAGCGTTTACAACCCCAGTTACAAGTAAAACTAGCTAAAATGTGCCTGGCTGCTGTTCACTGAAAAGCTCATTCTGGGTACATTTTTGGTATACATTTGCTTCTGCCGGGTCAGCTGAGCAGTGAATTTCTACTTAACTACCTCCTATCAGGAGAGACCTCAGGGCTGCATCTTTTGAGCGCAGTACTGAGCCTGAAAAGCGTTTACAACCCCACTTACAAGTAAAACTAGCTAAAATGTGCCTGGCTGCTGTTCACTGAAAAGCTCATTCTGGGTACATTTTTTGTATACATTTGCTTCTGCCGGGTCAGCTGAGCAGTGAATTTCTACTTAACTATCTCCTATCAGGAGAGACCTCAGGGCTGCATCTTTTGAGCGCAGTACTGAGCCTGAAAAGCGTTTCCAACCCCACTTACAAGTAAAACTAGCTAAAATGTGCCTGGCTGCTGTTCACTGAAAAGCTCATTCTGGGTACATTTTTGGTATACATTTGCTTCTGCCGGGTCAGCTGAGCAGTGAATTTCTACTTAACTACCTCCTATCAGGAGAGACCTCAGGGCTGCATCTTTTGAGCGCAGTACTGAGCCTGAAAAGCGTTTACAACCCCAGTCACAAGTAAAACTAGCTAAAATGTGCCTGGCTGCTGTTCACTGAAAAGCTCATTCTGGGTACATTTTTGGTATACATTTGCTTCTGCCGGGTCAGCTGAGCAGTGAATTTCTACTTAACTACCTCCTATCAGGAGAGACCTCAGGGCTGCATCTTTTGAGCGCAGTACTGAGCCTGAAAAGCGTTTACAACCCCACTTACAAGTAAAACTAGCTAAAATGTGCCTGGCTGCTGTTCACTGAAAAGCTCATTCTGGGTACATTTTTGGTATACATTTGCTTCTGCCGGGTCAGCTGAGCAGTGAATTTCTACTTAACTACCTCCTATCAGGAGAGACCTCAGGGCTGCATCTTTTGAGCGCAGTACTGAGCCTGAAAAGCGTTTCCAACCCCACTTACAAGTAAAACTAGCTAAAATGTGCCTGGCTGCTGTTCACTGAAAAGCTCATTCTGGGTAAATTTTTGGTATACATTTGCTTCTGCCGGGTCAGCTGAGCAGTGAATTTCTACTTAACTACCCCCTATCAGGAGAGACCTCAGGGCTGCATCTTTTGAGCGCAGTACTGAGCCTGAAAAGCGTTTACAACCCCAGTTACAAGTAAAACTAGCTAAAATGTGCCTGGCTGCTGTTCACTGAAAAGCTCATTCTGGGTACATTTTTGGTATACATTTGCTTCTGCCGGGTCAGCTGAGCAGTGAATTTCTACTTAACTACCTCCTATCAGGAGAGACCTCAGGGCTGCATCTTTTGAGCGCAGTACTGAGCCTGAAAAGCGTTTACAACCCCACTTACAAGTAAAACTAGCTAAAATGTGCCTGGCTGCTGTTCACTGAAAAGCTCATTCTGGGTACATTTTTGGTATACATTTGCTTCTGCCGGGTCAGCTGAGCAGTGAATTTCTACTTAACTACCTCCTATCAGGAGAGACCTCAGGGCTGCATCTTTTGAGCGCAGTACTGAGCCTGAAAACCGTTTACAACCCCAGTTACAAGTAAAACTAGCTAAAATGTGCCTGGCTGCTATTCACTGAAAAGCTCATTCTGGGTATATTTTTGGTATACATTTGCTTCTGCCGGGTCAGCTGAGCAGTGTATTTCTACTTAACTACCTCCTATCAGGAGAGACCTCAGGGCTGCATCTTTTGAGTGCAGTACTGAGCCTGAAAAGCGTTTACAACCCCACTTACAAGTAAAACTAGCTAAAATGTGCCTGGCTGCTGTTCACTGAAAAGCTAATTCTGGGTACATTTTTGGTATACATTTGCTTCTGCCGGGTCAGCTGAGCAGTGAATTTCTACTTAACTACCTCCTATCAGGAGAGACCTCAGGGCTGCATCTTTTGAGCGCAGTACTGAGCCTGAAAAGCGTTTACAACCCCACTTACAAGTAAAACTAGCTAAAATGTGCCTGGCTGCTGTTCACTGAAAAGCTCATTCTGGGTACATTTTTGGTATACATTTGCTTCTGCCGGGTCAGCTGAGCAGTGAATTTCTACTTAACTACCCCCTATCAGGAGAGACCTCAGTGCTGCATCTTTTGAGCGCAGTACTGAGCCTGAAAAGCGCTTACAACCCCACTTACAAGTAAAACTAGCTAAAATGTGCCTGGCTGCTGTTCACTGAAAAGCTCCTTCTGGGTACATTTTTGGTATACATTTGCTTCTGCCGGGTCAGCTGAGCAGTGAATTTCTACTTAACTACCCCCTATCAGGAGAGACCTCAGGGCTGCATCTTTTGAGCGCAGTACTGAGCCTGAAAAGCGTTTACAACCCCAGTTACAAGTAAAACTAGCTAAAATGTGCCTGGCTGCTGTTCACTGAAAAGCTCATTCTGGGTACATTTTTGGTATACATTTGCTTCTGCCGGGTCAGCTGAGCAGTGAATTTCTACTTAACTACCTCCTATCAGGAGAGACCTCAGGGCTGCATTTTTTGAGCGCAGTACTGAGCCTGAAAAGCGTTTACAACCCCACTTACAAGTAAAACTAGCTAAAATGTGCCTGGCTGCTGTTCACTGAAAAGCTCATTCTGGGTACATTTTTGGTATACATTTGCTTCTGCCGGGTCAGCTGAGCAGTGAATTTCTACTTAACTACCTCCTATCAGGAGAGACCTCAGGGCTGCATCTTTTGAGCGCAGTACTGAGCCTGAAAAGCGTTTACAACCCCACTTACAAGTAAAACTAGCTAAAATGTGCCTGGCTGCTGTTCACTGAAAAGCTCATTCTGGGTACATTTTTGGTATACATTTGCTTCTGCCGGGTCAGCTGAGCAGTGAATTTCTACTTAACTATCTCCTATCAGGAGAGACCTCAGGGCTGCATCTTTTGAGCGCAGTACTGAGCCTGAAAAGCGTTTCCAACCCCACTTACAAGTAAAACTAGCTAAAATGTGCCTGGCTGCTGTTCACTGAAAAGCTCATTCTGGGTACATTTTTGGTATACATTTGCTTCTGCCGGGTCAGCTGAGCAGTGAATTTCTACTTAACTACCTCCTATCAGGAGAGACCTCAGGGCTGCATCTTTTGAGCGCAGTACTGAGCCTGAAAAGCGTTTACAACCCCAGTTACAAGTAAAACTAGCTAAAATGTGCCTGGCTGCTGTTCACTGAAAAGCTCATTCTGGGTACATTTTTGGTATACATTTGCTTCTGCCGGGTCAGCTGAGCAGTGAATTTCTACTTAACTACCCCCTATCAGGAGAGACCTCAGGGCTGCATCTTTTGAGCGCAGTACTGAGCCTGAAAAGCGTTTACAACCCCACTTACAAGTAAAACTAGCTAAAATGTGCCTGGCTGCTGTTCACTGAAAAGCTCATTCTGGGTACATTTTTGGTATACATTTGCTTCTGCCGGGTCAGCTGAGCAGTGAATTTCTACTTAACTATCTCCTATCAGGAGAGACCTCAGGGCTGCATCTTTTGAGCGCAGTACTGAGCCTGAAAAGCGTTTCCAACCCCACTTACAAGTAAAACTAGCTAAAATGTGCCTGGCTGCTGTTCACTGAAAAGCTCATTCTGGGTACATTTTTGGTATACATTTGCTTCTGCCGGGTCATCTGAGCAGTGAATTTCTACTTAACTACCTCCTATCAGGAGAGACCTCAGGGCTGCATCTTTTGAGCGCAGTACTGAGCCTGAAAAGCGTTTACAACCCCAGTTACAAGTAAAACTAGCTAAAATGTGCCTGGCTGCTGTTCACTGAAAAGCTCATTCTGGGTACATTTTTGGTATACATTTGCTTCTGCCGGGTCAGCTGAGCAGTGAATTTCTACTTAACTACCTCCTATCAGGAGAGACCTCAGGGCTGCATCTTTTGAGCGCAGTACTGAGCCTGAAAAGCGTTTACAACCCCACTTACAAGTAAAACTAGCTAAAATGTGCCTGGCTGTTGTTCACTGAAAAGCTCATTCTGGGTACATTTTTGGTATACATTTGCTTCTGCCGGGTCAGCTGAGCAGTGAATTTCCACTTAACTACCTCCTATCAGGAGAGACCTCAGGGCTGCATCTTTTGAGCGCAGTACTGAGCCTGAAAAGCGTTTACAACCCCAGTCACAAGTAAAACTAGCTAAAATGTGCCTGGCTGCTGTTCACTGAAAAGCTCATTCTGGGTACATTTTTGGTATACATTTGCTTCTGCCGGGTCAGCTGAGCAGTGAATTTCTACTTAACTACCTCCTATCAGGAGAGACCTCAGGGCTGCATCTTTTGAGCGCAGTACTGAGCCTGAAAACCGTTTACAACCCCAGTTACAAGTAAAATTAGCTAAAATGTGCCTGGCTGCTATTCACTGAAAAGCTCATTCTGCGTATATTTTTGGTATACATTTGCTTCTGCCGGGTCAGCTGAGCAGTGAATTTCTACTTAACTACCTCCTATCAGGAGAGACCTCAGGGCTGCATCTTTTGAGTGCAGTACTGAACCTGAAAAGCGTTTACAACCCCACTTACAAGTAAAACTAGCTAAAATGTGCCTGGCTGCTGTTCACTGAAAAGCTAATTCTGGGTACATTTTTGGTATACATTTGCTTCTGCCGGGTCAGCTGAGCAGTGAATTTCTACTTAACTACCTCCTATCAGGAGAGACCTCAGGGCTGCATCTTTTGAGCGCAGTACTGAGCCTGAAAAGCGTTTACAACCCCACTTACAAGTAAAACTAGCTAAAATGTGCCTGGCTGCTGTTCACTGAAAAGCTCATTCTGGGTACATTTTTGGTATACATTTGCTTCTGCCGGGTCAGCTGAGCAGTGAATTTCTACTTAACTACCCCCTATCAGGAGAGACCTCAGTGCTGCATCTTTTGAGCGCAGTACTGAGCCTGAAAAGCGCTTACAACCCCACTTACAAGTAAAACTAGCTAAAATGTGCCTGGCTGCTGTTCACTGAAAAGCTCCTTCTGGGTACATTTTTGGTATACATTTGCTTC
Source organism: Lissotriton vulgaris (assembly GCF_964263255.1). NCBI lineage: Eukaryota > Metazoa > Chordata > Amphibia > Caudata > Salamandridae > Lissotriton > Lissotriton vulgaris. Next base: position 269,429 of record NW_028244423.1, on the reverse strand, counting down.
TGCCGGGTCAGCTGAGCAGTGAATTTCTACTTAACTACCCCCTATCAGGAGAGACCTCAGGGCTGCATCTTTTGAGCGCAGTACTGAGCCTGAAAAGCGTTTACAACCCCAGTTACAAGTAAAACTAGCTAAAATGTGCCTGGCTGCTGTTCACTGAAAAGCTCATTCTGGGTACATTTTTGGTATACATTTGCTTCTGCCGGGTCAGCTGAGCAGTGAATTTCTACTTAACTACCTCCTATCAGGAGAGACCTCAGGGCTGCATTTTTTGAGCGCAGTACTGAGCCTGAAAAGCGTTTACAACCCCACTTACAAGTAAAACTAGCTAAAATGTGCCTGGCTGCTGTTCACTGAAAAGCTCATTCTGGGTACATTTTTGGTATACATTTGCTTCTGCCGGGTCAGCTGAGCAGTGAATTTCTACTTAACTACCTCCTATCAGGAGAGACCTCAGGGCTGCATCTTTTGAGCGCAGTACTGAGCCTGAAAAGCGTTTACAACCCCACTTACAAGTAAAACTAGCTAAAATGTGCCTGGCTGCTGTTCACTGAAAAGCTCATTCTGGGTACATTTTTGGTATACATTTGCTTCTGCCGGGTCAGCTGAGCAGTGAATTTCTACTTAACTATCTCCTATCAGGAGAGACCTCAGGGCTGCATCTTTTGAGCGCAGTACTGAGCCTGAAAAGCGTTTCCAACCCCACTTACAAGTAAAACTAGCTAAAATGTGCCTGGCTGCTGTTCACTGAAAAGCTCATTCTGGGTACATTTTTGGTATACATTTGCTTCTGCCGGGTCAGCTGAGCAGTGAATTTCTACTTAACTACCTCCTATCAGGAGAGACCTCAGGGCTGCATCTTTTGAGCGCAGTACTGAGCCTGAAAAGCGTTTACAACCCCACTTACAAGTAAAACTAGCTAAAATGTGCCCGGCTGCTGTTCACTGAAAAGTTCATTCTGGGTACATTTTTGGTATACATTTGCTTCTGCCGGGTCAGCTGAGCAGTGAATTTCTACTTAACTACCTCCTATCAGGAGAGACCTCAGGGCTGCATCTTTTGAGCGCAGTACTGAGCCTGAAAAGCGTTTACAACCCCACTTACAAGTAAAACTAGCTAAAATGTGCCTGGCTGCTGTTCACTGAAAAGCTCATTCTGGGTACATTTTTGGTATACATTTGCTTCTGCCGGGTCAGCTGAGCAGTGAATTTCTACTTAACTACCTCCTATCAGGAGAGACCTCAGGGCTGCATCTTTTGAGCGCAGTACTGAGCCTGAAAAGCGTTTACAACCCCACTTACAAGTAAAACTAGCTAAAATGTGCCTGGCTGCTGTTCACTGAAAAGCTCATTCTGGGTAAATTTTTTGTATACATTTGCTTCTGCCGGGTCAGCTGAGCAGTGAATTTCTACTTAACTATCTCCTATCAGGAGAGACCTCAGGGCTGCATCTTTTGAGCGCAGTACTGAGCATGAAAAGCGTTTCCAACCCCACTTACAAGTAAAACTAGCTAAAATGTGCCTGGCTGCTGTTCACTGAAAAGCTCATTCTGGGTACATTTTTGGTATACATTTGCTTCTGCCGGGTCAGCTGAGCAGTGAATTTCTACTTAACTACCTCCTATCAGGAGAGACCTCAGGGCTGCATCTTTTGAGCGCAGTACTGAGCCTGAAAAGCGTTTACAACCCCAGTCACAAGTAAAACTAGCTAAAATGTGCCTGGCTGCTGTTCACTGAAAAGCTCATTCTGGGTACATTTTTGGTATACATTTGCTTCTGCCGGGTCAGCTGAGCAGTGAATTTCTACTTAACTACCTCCTATCAGGAGAGACCTCAGGGCTGCATCTTTTGAGCGCAGTACTGAGCCTGAAAACCGTTTACAACCCCAGTTACAAGTAAAACTAGCTAAAATGTGCCTGGCTGCTGTTCACTGAAAAGCTCATTCTGGGTACATTTTTGGTATACATTTGCTTCTGCCGGGTCAGCTGAGCAGTGAATTTCTACTTAACTACCCCCTATCAGGAGAGACCTCAGGGCTGCATCTTTTGAGCGCAGTACTGAGCCTGAAAAGCGTTTACAACCCCACTTACAAGTAAAACTAGCTAAAATGTGCCTGGCTGCTGTTCACTGAAAAGCTCATTCTGGGTACATTTTTGGTATACATTTGCTTCTGCCGGGTCAGCTGAGCAGTGAATTTCTACTTAACTACCCCCTATCAGGAGAGACCTCAGGGCTGCATCTTTTGAGCGCAGTACTGAGCCTGAAAAGCGTTTACAACCCCACTTACAAGTAAAACTAGCTAAAATGTGCCTGGCTGCTGTTCACTGAAAAGCTCATTCTGGGTACATTTTTGGTATACATTTGCTTCTGCCGGGTCAGCTGAGCAGTGAATTTCTACTTAACTACCTCCTATCAGGAGAGACCTCAGGGCTGCATTTTTTGAGCGCAGTACTGAGCCTGAAAAGCGTTTACAACCCCACTTACAAGTAAAACTAGCTAAAGCGTGCCTGGCTGCTGTTCACTGAAAAGCTCATTCTGGGTACATTTTTGGTATACATTTGCTTCTGCCGGGTCAGCTGAGCAGTGAATTTCTACTTAACTACCTCCTATCAGGAGAGACCTCAGGGCTGCATCTTTTGAGCGCAGTACTGAGCCTGAAAAGCGTTTACAACCCCACTTACAAGTAAAACTAGCTAAAATGTGCCTGGCTGCTGTTCACTGAAAAGCTCATTCTGGGTACATTTTTGGTATACATTTGCTTCTGCCGGGTCAGCTGAGCAGTGAATTTCTACTTAACTATCTCCTATCAGGAGAGACCTCAGGGCTGCATCTTTTGAGCGCAGTACTGAGCCTGAAAAGCGTTTCCAACCCCACTTACAAGTAAAACTAGCTAAAATGTGCCTGGCTGCTGTTCACTGAAAAGCTCATTCTGGGTACATTTTTGGTATACATTTGCTTCTGCCGGGTCATCTGAGCAGTGAATTTCTACTTAACTACCTCCTATCAGGAGAGACCTCAGGGCTGCATCTTTTGAGCGCAGTACTGAGCCTGAAAAGCGTTTACAACCCCAGTTACAAGTAAAACTAGCTAAAATGTGCCTGGCTGCTGTTCACTGAAAAGCTCATTCTGGGTACATTTTTGGTATACATTTGCTTCTGCCGGGTCAGCTGAGCAGTGAATTTCTACTTAACTACCTCCTATCAGGAGAGACCTCAGGGCTGCATCTTTTGAGCGCAGTACTGAGCCTGAAAAGCGTTTACAACCCCACTTACAAGTAAAACTAGCTAAAATGTGCCTGGCTGCTGTTCACTGAAAAGCTCATTCTGGGTACATTTTTTGTATACATTTGCTTCTGCCGGGTCAGCTGAGCAGTGAATTTCTACTTAACTATCTCCTATCAGGAGAGACCTCAGGGCTGCATCTTTTGAGCGCAGTACTGAGCCTGAAAAGCGTTTCCAACCCCACTTACAAGTAAAACTAGCTAAAATGTGCCTGGCTGCTGTTCACTGAAAAGCTCATTCTGGGTACATTTTTGGTATACATTTGCTTCTGCCGGGTCAGCTGAGCAGTGAATTTCTACTTAACTACCTCCTATCAGGAGAGACCTCAGGGCTGCATCTTTTGAGCGCAGTACTGAGCCTGAAAAGCGTTTACAACCCCAGTCACAAGTAAAACTAGCTAAAATGTGCCTGGCTGCTGTTCACTGAAAAGCTCATTCTGGGTACATTTTTGGTATACATTTGCTTCTGCCGGGTCAGCTGAGCAGTGAATTTCTACTTAACTACCTCCTATCAGGAGAGACCTCAGGGCTGCATCTTTTGAGCGCAGTACTGAGCCTGAAAAGCGTTTACAACCCCACTTACAAGTAAAACTAGCTAAAATGTGCCTGGCTGCTGTTCACTGAAAAGCTCATTCTGGGTACATTTTTGGTATACATTTGCTTCTGCCGGGTCAGCTGAGCAGTGAATTTCTACTTAACTACCTCCTATCAGGAGAGACCTCAGGGCTGCATCTTTTGAGCGCAGTACTGAGCCTGAAAAGCGTTTCCAACCCCACTTACAAGTAAAACTAGCTAAAATGTGCCTGGCTGCTGTTCACTGAAAAGCTCATTCTGGGTAAATTTTTGGTATACATTTGCTTCTGCCGGGTCAGCTGAGCAGTGAATTTCTACTTAACTACCCCCTATCAGGAGAGACCTCAGGGCTGCATCTTTTGAGCGCAGTACTGAGCCTGAAAAGCGTTTACAACCCCAGTTACAAGTAAAACTAGCTAAAATGTGCCTGGCTGCTGTTCACTGAAAAGCTCATTCTGGGTACATTTTTGGTATACATTTGCTTCTGCCGGGTCAGCTGAGCAGTGAATTTCTACTTAACTACCTCCTATCAGGAGAGACCTCAGGGCTGCATCTTTTGAGCGCAGTACTGAGCCTGAAAAGCGTTTACAACCCCACTTACAAGTAAAACTAGCTAAAATGTGCCTGGCTGCTGTTCACTGAAAAGCTCATTCTGGGTACATTTTTGGTATACATTTGCTTCTGCCGGGTCAGCTGAGCAGTGAATTTCTACTTAACTACCTCCTATCAGGAGAGACCTCAGGGCTGCATCTTTTGAGCGCAGTACTGAGCCTGAAAACCGTTTACAACCCCAGTTACAAGTAAAACTAGCTAAAATGTGCCTGGCTGCTATTCACTGAAAAGCTCATTCTGGGTATATTTTTGGTATACATTTGCTTCTGCCGGGTCAGCTGAGCAGTGTATTTCTACTTAACTACCTCCTATCAGGAGAGACCTCAGGGCTGCATCTTTTGAGTGCAGTACTGAGCCTGAAAAGCGTTTACAACCCCACTTACAAGTAAAACTAGCTAAAATGTGCCTGGCTGCTGTTCACTGAAAAGCTAATTCTGGGTACATTTTTGGTATACATTTGCTTCTGCCGGGTCAGCTGAGCAGTGAATTTCTACTTAACTACCTCCTATCAGGAGAGACCTCAGGGCTGCATCTTTTGAGCGCAGTACTGAGCCTGAAAAGCGTTTACAACCCCACTTACAAGTAAAACTAGCTAAAATGTGCCTGGCTGCTGTTCACTGAAAAGCTCATTCTGGGTACATTTTTGGTATACATTTGCTTCTGCCGGGTCAGCTGAGCAGTGAATTTCTACTTAACTACCCCCTATCAGGAGAGACCTCAGTGCTGCATCTTTTGAGCGCAGTACTGAGCCTGAAAAGCGCTTACAACCCCACTTACAAGTAAAACTAGCTAAAATGTGCCTGGCTGCTGTTCACTGAAAAGCTCCTTCTGGGTACATTTTTGGTATACATTTGCTTCTGCCGGGTCAGCTGAGCAGTGAATTTCTACTTAACTACCCCCTATCAGGAGAGACCTCAGGGCTGCATCTTTTGAGCGCAGTACTGAGCCTGAAAAGCGTTTACAACCCCAGTTACAAGTAAAACTAGCTAAAATGTGCCTGGCTGCTGTTCACTGAAAAGCTCATTCTGGGTACATTTTTGGTATACATTTGCTTCTGCCGGGTCAGCTGAGCAGTGAATTTCTACTTAACTACCTCCTATCAGGAGAGACCTCAGGGCTGCATTTTTTGAGCGCAGTACTGAGCCTGAAAAGCGTTTACAACCCCACTTACAAGTAAAACTAGCTAAAATGTGCCTGGCTGCTGTTCACTGAAAAGCTCATTCTGGGTACATTTTTGGTATACATTTGCTTCTGCCGGGTCAGCTGAGCAGTGAATTTCTACTTAACTACCTCCTATCAGGAGAGACCTCAGGGCTGCATCTTTTGAGCGCAGTACTGAGCCTGAAAAGCGTTTACAACCCCACTTACAAGTAAAACTAGCTAAAATGTGCCTGGCTGCTGTTCACTGAAAAGCTCATTCTGGGTACATTTTTGGTATACATTTGCTTCTGCCGGGTCAGCTGAGCAGTGAATTTCTACTTAACTATCTCCTATCAGGAGAGACCTCAGGCTGCATCTTTTGAGCGCAGTACTGAGCCTGAAAAGCGTTTCCAACCCCACTTACAAGTAAAACTAGCTAAAATGTGCCTGGCTGCTGTTCACTGAAAAGCTCATTCTGGGTACATTTTTGGTATACATTTGCTTCTGCCGGGTCAGCTGAGCAGTGAATTTCTACTTAACTACCTCCTATCAGGAGAGACCTCAGGGCTGCATCTTTTGAGCGCAGTACTGAGCCTGAAAAGCGTTTACAACCCCAGTTACAAGTAAAACTAGCTAAAATGTGCCTGGCTGCTGTTCACTGAAAAGTTCATTCTGGGTACATTTTTGGTATACATTTGCTTCTGCCGGGTCAGCTGAGCAGTGAATTTCTACTTAACTACCTCCTATCAGGAGAGACCTCAGGGCTGCATCTTTTGAGCGCAGTACTGAGCCTGAAAAGCGTTTACAACCCCACTTACAAGTAAAACTAGCTAAAATGTGCCTGGCTGCTGTTCACTGAAAAGCTCATTCTGGGTACATTTTTGGTATACATTTGCTTCTGCCGGGTCAGCTGAGCAGTGAATTTCTACTTAACTACCTCCTATCAGGAGAGACCTCAGGGCTGCATCTTTTGAGCGCAGTACTGAGCCTGAAAAGCGTTTACAACCCCACTTACAAGTAAAACTAGCTAAAATGTGCCTGGCTGCTGTTCACTGAAAAGCTCATTCTGGGTACATTTTTTGTATACATTTGCTTCTGCCGGGTCAGCTGAGCAGTGAATTTCTACTTAACTATCTCCTATCAGGAGAGACCTCAGGGCTGCATCTTTTGAGCGCAGTACTGAGCATGAAAAGCGTTTCCAACCCCACTTACAAGTAAAACTAGCTAAAATGTGCCTGGCTGCTGTTCACTGAAAAGCTCATTCTGGGTACATTTTTGGTATACATTTGCTTCTGCCGGGTCAGCTGAGCAGTGAATTTCTACTTAACTACCTCCTATCAGGAGAGACCTCAGGGCTGCATCTTTTGAGCGCAGTACTGAGCCTGAAAAGCGTTTACAACCCCAGTCACAAGTAAAACTAGCTAAAATGTGCCTGGCTGCTGTTCACTGAAAAGCTCATTCTGGGTACATTTTTGGTATACATTTGCTTCTGCCGGGTCAGCTGAGCAGTGAATTTCTACTTAACTACCTCCTATCAGGAGAGACCTCAGGGCTGCATCTTTTGAGCGCAGTACTGAGCCTGAAAACCGTTTACAACCCCAGTTACAAGTAAAACTAGCTAAAATGTGCCTGGCTGCTGTTCACTGAAAAGCTCATTCTGGGTACATTTTTGGTATACATTTGCTTCTGCCGGGTCAGCTGAGCAGTGAATTTCTACTTAACTACCCCCTATCAGGAGAGACCTCAGGGCTGCATCTTTTGAGCGCAGTACTGAGCCTGAAAAGCGTTTACAACCCCACTTACAAGTAAAACTAGCTAAAATGTGCCTGGCTGCTGTTCACTGAAAAGCTCATTCTGGGTACATTTTTGGTATACATTTGCTTCTGCCGGGTCAGCTGAGCAGTGAATTTCTACTTCACTACCCCCTATCAGGAGAGACCTCAGGGCTGCATCTTTTGAGCGCAGTACTGAGCCTGAAAAGCGTTTACAACCCCACTTACAAGTAAAACTAGCTAAAATGTGCCTGGCTGCTGTTCACTGAAAAGCTCATTCTGGGTACATTTTTGGTATACATTTGCTTCTGCCGGGTCAGCTGAGCAGTGAATTTCTACTTAACTACCTCCTATCAGGAGAGACCTCAGGGCTGCATTTTTTGAGCGCAGTACTGAGCCTGAAAAGCGTTTACAACCCCACTTACAAGTAAAACTAGCTAAAATGTGCCTGGCTGCTGTTCACTGAAAAGCTCATTCTGGGTACATTTTTGGTATACATTTGCTTCTGCCGGGTCAGCTGAGCAGTGAATTTCTACTTAACTACCTCCTATCAGGAGAGACCTCAGGGCTGCATCTTTTGAGCGCAGTACTGAGCCTGAAAAGCGTTTACAACCCCACTTACAAGTAAAACTAGCTAAAATGTGCCTGGCTGCTGTTCACTGAAAAGCTCATTCTGGGTACATTTTTGGTATACATTTGCTTCTGCCGGGTCAGCTGAGCAGTGAATTTCTACTTAGCTATCTCCTATCAGGAGAGACCTCAGGGCTGCATCTTTTGAGCGCAGTACTGAGCCTGAAAAGCGTTTCCAACCCCACTTACAAGTAAAACTAGCTAAAATGTGCCTGGCTGCTGTTCACTGAAAAGCTCATTCTGGGTACATTTTTGGTATACATTTGCTTCTGCCGGGTCATCTGAGCAGTGAATTTCTACTTAACTACCTCCTATCAGGAGAGACCTCAGGGCTGCATCTTTTGAGCGCAGTACTGAGCCTGAAAAGCGGTTACAACCCCAGTTACAAGTAAAACTAGCTAAAATGTGCCTGGCTGCTGTTCACTGAAAAGCTCATTCTGGGTACATTTTTGGTATACATTTGCTTCTGCCGGGTCAGCTGAGCAGTGAATTTCTACTTAACTACCTCCTATCAGGAGAGACCTCAGGGCTGCATCTTTTGAGCGCAGTACTGAGCCTGAAAAGCGTTTACAACCCCACTTACAAGTAAAACTAGCTAAAATGTGCCTGGCTGCTGTTCACTGAAAAGCTCATTCTGGGTACATTTTTTGTATACATTTGCTTCTGCCGGGTCAGCTGAGCAGTGAATTTCTACTTAACTATCTCCTATCAGGAGAGACCTCAGGGCTGCATCTTTTGAGCGCAGTACTGAGCCTGAAAAGCGTTTCCAACCCCACTTACAAGTAAAACTAGCTAAAATGTGCCTGGCTGCTGTTCACTGAAAAGCTCATTCTGGGTACATTTTTGGTATACATTTGCTTCTGCCGGGTCAGCTGAGCAGTGAATTTCTACTTAACTACCTCCTATCAGGAGAGACCTCAGGGCTGCATCTTTTGAGCGCAGTACTGAGCCTGAAAAGCGTTTACAACCCCAGTCACAAGTAAAACTAGCTAAAATGTGCCTGGCTGCTGTTCACTGAAAAGCTCATTCTGGGTACATTTTTGGTATACATTTGCTTCTGCCGGGTCAGCTGAGCAGTGAATTTCTACTTAACTACCTCCTATCAGGAGAGACCTCAGGGCTGCATCTTTTGAGCGCAGTACTGAGCCTGAAAAGCGTTTACAACCCCACTTACAAGTAAAACTAGCTAAAATGTGCCTGGCTGCTATTCACTGAAAAGCTCATTCTGGGTACATTTTTGGTATACATTTGCTTCTGCCGGGTCAGCTGAGCAGTGAATTTCTACTTAACTACCTCCTATCAGGAGAGACCTCAGGGCTGCATCATTTGAGCGCAGTACTGAGCCTGAAAAGCGTTTACAACCCCACTTACAAGTAAAACTAGCTAAAATGTGCCTGGCTGCTGTTCACTGAAAAGCTAATTCTGGGTACATTTTTGGTATACATTTGCTTCTGCCGGGTCAGCTGAGCAGTGAATTTCTACTTAACTACCTCCTATCTGGAGAGACCTCAGGGCTGCATCTTTTGAGCGCAGTACTGAGCCTGAAAAGCGTTTACAACCCCACTTACAAGTAAAACTAGCTAAAATGTGCCTGGCTGCTGTTCACTGAAAAGCTCATTCCGGGTACATTTTTTGTATACATTTGCTTCTGCCGGGTCAGCTGAGCAGTGAATTTCTACTTAACTATCTCCTATCAGGAGAGACCTCAGGGCTGCATCTTTTGAGCGCAGTACTGAGCATGAAAAGCGTTTCCAACCCCACTTACAAGTAAAACTAGCTAAAATGTGCCTGGCTGCTGTTCACTGAAAAGCTCATTCTGGGTACATTTTTGGTATACATTTGCTTCTGCCGGGTCAGCTGAGCAGTGAATTTCTACTTAACTACCTCCTATCAGGAGAGACCTCAGGGCTGCATCTTTTGAGCGCAGTACTGAGCCTGAAAAGCGTTTACAACCCCAGTCACAAGTAAAACTAGCTAAAATGTGCCTGGCTGCTGTTCACTGAAAAGCTCATTCTGGGTACATTTTTGGTATACATTTGCTTCTGCCGGGTCAGCTGAGCAGTGAATTTCTACTTAACTACCTCCTATCAGGAGAGACCTCAGGGCTGCATCTTTTGAGCGCAGTACTGAGCCTGAAAACCGTTTACAACCCCAGTTACAAGTAAAACTAGCTAAAATGTGCCTGGCTGCTGTTCACTGAAAAGCTCATTCTGGGTACATTTTTGGTATACATTTGCTTCTGCCGGGTCAGCTGAGCAGTGAATTTCTACTTAACTACCCCCTATCAGGAGAGACCTCAGGGCTGCATCTTTTGAGCGCAGTACTGAGCCTGAAAAGCGTTTACAACCCCACTTACAAGTAAAACTAGCTAAAATGTGCCTGGCTGCTGTTCACTGAAAAGCTCATTCTGGGTACATTTTTGGTATACATTTGCTTCTGCCGGGTCAGCTGAGCAGTGAATTTCTACTTAACTACCCCCTATCAGGAGAGACCTCAGGGCTGCATCTTTTGAGCGCAGTACTGAGCCTGAAAAGCGTTTACAACCCCACTTACAAGTAAAACTAGCTAAAATGTGCCTGGCTGCTGTTCACTGAAAAGCTCATTCTGGGTACATTTTTGGTATACATTTGCTTCTGCCGGGTCAGCTGAGCAGTGAATTTCTACTTAACTACCTCCTATCAGGAGAGACCTCAGGGCTGCATTTTTTGAGCGCAGTACTGAGCCTGAAAAGCGTTTACAACCCCACTTACAAGTAAAACTAGCTAAAATGTGCCTGGCTGCTGTTCACTGAAAAGCTCATTCTGGGTACATTTTTGGTATACATTTGCTTCTGCCGGGTCAGCTGAGCAGTGAATTTCTACTTAACTACCTCCTATCAGGAGAGACCTCAGGGCTGCATCTTTTGAGCGCAGTACTGAGCCTGAAAAGCGTTTACAACCCCACTTACAAGTAAAACTAGCTAAAATGTGCCTGGCTGCTGTTCACTGAAAAGCTCATTCTGGGTACATTTTTGGTATACATTTGCTTCTGCCGGGTCAGCTGAGCAGTGAATTTCTACTTAACTATCTCCTATCAGGAGAGACCTCAGGGCTGCATCTTTTGAGCGCAGTACTGAGCCTGAAAAGCGTTTCCAACCCCACTTACAAGTAAAACTAGCTAAAATGTGCCTGGCTGCTGTTCACTGAAAAGCTCATTCTGGGTAACATTATTTGGTATACATTTTTCTGCCGGGTCATCTGAGCAGTGAATTTCTACTTAACTACCTCCTATCAGGAGAGACCTCAGGGCTGCATCTTTTGAGCGCAGTACTGAGCCTGAAAAGCGTTTACAACCCCAGTTACAAGTAAAACTAGCTAAAATGTGCCTGGCTGCTGTTCACTGAAAAGCTCATTCTGGGTACATTTTTGGTATACATTTGCTTCTGCCGGGTCAGCTGAGCAGTGAATTTCTACTTAACTACCTCCTATCAGGAGAGACCTCAGGGCTGCATCTTTTGAGCGCAGTACTGAGCCTGAAAAGCGTTTACAACCCCACTTACAAGTAAAACTAGCTAAAATGTGCCTGGCTGCTGTTCACTGAAAAGCTCATTCTGGGTACATTTTTTGTATACATTTGCTTCTGCCGGGTCAGCTGAGCAGTGAATTTCTACTTAACTATCTCCTATCAGGAGAGACCTCAGGGCTGCATCTTTTGAGCGCAGTACTGAGCCTGAAAAGCGTTTCCAACCCCACTTACAAGTAAAACTAGCTAAAATGTGCCTGGCTGCTGTTCACTGAAAAGCTCATTCTGGGTACATTTTTGGTATACATTTGCTTCTGCCGGGTCAGCTGAGCAGTGAATTTCTACTTAACTACCTCCTATCAGGAGAGACCTCAGGGCTGCATCTTTTGAGCGCAGTACTGAGCCTGAAAAGCGTTTACAACCCCAGTCACAAGTAAAACTAGCTAAAATGTGCCTGGCTGCTGTTCACTGAAAAGCTCATTCTGGGTACATTTTTGGTATACATTTGCTTCTGCCGGGTCAGCTGAGCAGTGAATTTCTACTTAACTACCTCCTATCAGGAGAGACCTCAGGGCTGCATCTTTTGAGCGCAGTACTGAGCCTGAAAAGCGTTTACAACCCCACTTACAAGTAAAACTAGCTAAAATGTGCCTGGCTGCTATTCACTGAAAAGCTCATTCTGGGTACATTTTTGGTATACATTTGCTTCTGCCGGGTCAGCTGAGCAGTGAATTTCTACTTAACTACCTCCTATCAGGAGAGACCTCAGGGCTGCATCATTTGAGCGCAGTACTGAGCCTGAAAAGCGTTTACAACCCCACTTACAAGTAAAACTAGCTAAAATGTGCCTGGCTGCTGTTCACTGAAAAGCTAATTCTGGGTACATTTTTGGTATACATTTGCTTCTGCCGGGTCAGCTGAGCAGTGAATTTCTACTTAACTACCTCCTATCTGGAGAGACCTCAGGGCTGCATCTTTTGAGCGCAGTACTGAGCCTGAAAAGCGTTTACAACCCCACTTACAAGTAAAACTAGCTAAAATGTGCCTGGCTGCTGTTCACTGAAAAGCTCATTCCGGGTACATTTTTGGTATACATTTGCTTCTGCCGGGTCAGCTGAGCAGTGAATTTCTACATAACTACCCCCTATCAGGAGAGACCTCAGGGCTGCATCTTTTGAGCGCAGTACTGAGCCTGAAAAGCATTTACAACCCCACTTACAAGTAAAACTAGCTAAAATGTGCCTGGCTGCTGTTCACTGAAAAGCTCATTCTGGGTACATTTTTGGTATACATTTGCTTCTGCCGGGTCAGCTGAGCAGTGAATTTCTACTTAACTACCCCCTATCAGGAGAGACCTCAGGGCTGCATCTTTTGAGCGCAGTACTGAGCCTGAAAAGCGTTTACAACCCCAGTTACAAGTAAAACTAGCTAAAATGTGCCTGGCTGCTGTTCACTGAAAAGCTCATTCTGGGTACATTTTTGGTATACATTTGCCTCTGCCGGGTCAGCTGAGCAGTGAATTTCTACTTAACTACCTCCTATCAGGAGAGACCTAAGGGCTGCATCTTTTGAGCGCAGTACTGAGCCTGAAAAGCGTTTACAACCCCACTTACAAGTAAAACTAGCTAAAATGTGCCTGGCTGCTGTTCACTGAAAAGCTCATTCTGGGTACATTTTTGGTATACATTTGCTTCTGCCGGGTCAGCTGAGCAGTGAATTTCTACTTAACTACCTCCTATCAGGAGAGACCTCAGGGCTGCATCTTTTGAGCGCAGTACTGAGCCTGAAAAGCGTTTACAACCCCACTTACAAGTAAAACTAGCTAAAATGTGCCTGGCTGCTGTTCACTGAAAAGCTCATTCTGGGTACATTTTTGGTATACATTTGCTTCTGCCGGGTCAGCTGAGCAGTGAATTTCTACTTAACTATCTCCTATCAGGAGAGACCTCAGGGCTGCATCTTTTGAGCGCAGTACTGAGCCTGAAAAGCGTTTCCAACCCCATTTACAAGTAAAACTAGCTAAAATGTGCCTGGCTGCTGTTCACTGAAAAGGTCATTCTGGGTACATTTTTCGTATACATTTGCTTCTGCCGGGTCAGCTGAGCAGTGAATTTCTACTTAACTACCTCCTATCAGGAGAGACCTCAGGGCTGCATCTTTTGAGCGCAGTACTGAGCCTGAAAAGCGTTTACAACCCCAGTTACAAGTAAAACTAGCTAAAATGTGCCTGGCTGCTATTCACTGAAAAGCTAATTCTGGGTACATTTTTGGTATACATTTGCTTCTGCCGGGTCAGCTGAGCAGTGAATTTCTACTTAACTACCTCCTATCAGGAGAGACCTCAGGGCTGCATCTTTTGAGCGCAGTACTGAGCCTGAAAAGCATTTACAACCCCACTTACAAGTAAAACTAGCTAAAATGTGCCTGGCTGCTGTTCACTGAAAAGCTCATTCTGGGTACATTTTTGGTATACATTTGCTTCTGCCGGGTCAGCTGAGCAGTGAATTTCTACTTAACTACCCCCTATCAGGAGAGACCTCAGGGCTGCATCTTTTGAGCGCAGTACTGAGCCTGAAAAGCGTTTACAACCCCAGTTACAAGTAAAACTAGCTAAAATGTGCCTGGCTGCTGTTCACTGAAAAGCTCATTCTGGGTACATTTTTGGTATACATTTGCTTCTGCCGGGTCAGCTGAGCAGTGAATTTCTACTTAACTACCTCCTATCAGGAGAGACCTCAGGGCTGCATCTTTTGAGCGCAGTACTGAGCCTGAAAAGCGTTTACAACCCCAGTTACAAGTAAAACTAGCTAAAATGTGCCTGGCTGCTGTTCACTGAAAAGCTCATTCTAGGTACATTTTTGGTATACATTTGCTTCTGCCGGGTCAGCTGAGCAGTGAATTTCTACTTAACTACCTCCTATCAGGAGAGACCTCAGGGCTGCATCTTTTGAGCGCAGTACTGAGCCTGAAAAGCGTTTCCAACCCCACTTACAAGTAAAACTAGCTAAAATGTGCCTGGCTGCTGTTCACTGAAAAGCTCATTCTGGGTACATTTTTCGTATACATTTGCTTCTGCCGGGTCAGCTGAGCAGTGAATTTCTACTTAACTACCTCCTATCAGGAGAGACCTCAGGGCTGCATCTTTTGAGCGCAGTACTGAGCCTGAAAACCGTTTACAACCCCAGTCACAAGTAAAACTAGCTAAAATGTGCCTGGCTGCTATTCACTGAAAAGCTCATTCTGGGTACATTTTTGGTATACATTTGCTTCTGCCGGGTCAGCTGAGCAGTGAATTTCTACTTAACTACCTCCTATCAGGAGAGACCTCAGGGCTGCATCCTTTGAGCGCAGTACTGAGCCTGAAAAGCGTTTACAACCCCACTTACAAGTAAAACTAGCTAAAATGTGCCTGGCTGCTGTTCACTGAAAAGCTAATTCTGGGTACATTTTTGGTATACATTTGCTTCTGCCGGGTCAGCTGAGCAGTGAATTTCTACTTAACTACCTCCTATCAGGAGAGACCTCAGGGCTGCATCTTTTGAGCGCAGTACTGAGCCTGAAAAGCGTTTCCAACCCCACTTACAAGTAAAACTAGCTAAAATGTGCCTGGCTGCTGTTCACTGAAAAGCTCATTCTGGGTACATTTTTGGTATACATTTGCTTCTGCCGGGTCAGCTGAGCAGTGAATTTCTACTTAACTACCTCCTATCAGGAGAGACCTCAGGGCTGCATCTTTTGAGCGCAGTACTGAGCCTGAAAAGTGTTTACAACCCCAGTCACGAGTAAAACTAGCTAAAATGTGCCTGGCTGCTGTTCACTGAAAAGCTCATTCTGGGTACATTTTTGGTATACATTTGCTTCTGCCGGGTCAGCTGAGCAGTGAATTTCTACTTAACTACCTCCTATCAGGAGAGACCTCAGGGCTGCATCTTTTGAGCGCAGTACTGAGCCTGAAAACCGTTTACAACCCCAGTTACAAGTAAAACTAGCTAAAATGTGCCTGGCTGCTGTTCACTGAAAAGCTCATTCTGGGTACATTTTTGGTATACATTTGCTTCTGCCGGGTCAGCTGAGCAGTGAATTTCTACTTAACTACCCCCTATCAGGAGAGACCTCAGGGCTGCATCTTTTGAGCGCAGTACTGAGCCTGAAAAGCGTTTACAACCCCACTTACAAGTAAAACTAGCTAAAATGTGCCTGGCTGCTGTTCACTGAAAAGCTCATTCTGGGTACATTTTTGGTATACATTTGCTTCTGCCGGGTCAGCTGAGCAGTGAATTTCTACTTAACTACCCCCTATCAGGAGAGACCTCATGGCTGCATCTTTTGAGCGCAGTACTGAGCCTGAAAAAGCGTTTACAACACCAGTTACAAGTAAAACTAGCTAAAATGTGCCTGGCTGCTGTTCACTCATTCTGGGTACATTTTTGGTATACATTTGCTTCTGCCGGGTCAGCTGAGCAGTGAATTTCTACTTAACTACCTCCTATCAGGAGAGACCTCAGGGCTGCATCTTTTGAGCGCAGTACTGAGCCTGAAAAGCGTTTACAACCCCACTTACAAGTAAAACTAGCTAAAATGTGCCTGGCTGCTGTTCACTGAAAAGCTCATTCTGTGTACATTTTTGGTATACATTTGCTTCTAGCTGAGCAGTGAATTTCTACTTAACTACCTCCTATCAGGAGAGACCTCAGGGCTGCATCTTTTGAGCGCAGTACTGAGCCTGAAAAGCGTTTACAACCCCACTTACAAGTAAAACTAGCTAAAATGTGCCTGGCTGCTGTTCACTGAAAAGCTCATTCTGGGTACATTTTTGGTATACATTTGCTTCTGCCGGGTCAGCTGAGCAGTGAATTTCTACTTAACTATCTCCTATCAGGAGAGACCTCAGGGCTGCATCTTTTGAGCGCAGTACTGAGCCTGAAAAGCGTTTCCAACCCCACTTACAAGTAAAACTAGCTAAAATGTGCCTGGCTGCTGTTCACTGAAAAGCTCATTCTGGGTAAATTTTTGGTATACATTTGCTTCTGCCGGGTCAGCTGAGCAGTGAATTTCTACTTAACTACCCCCTATCAGGAGAGACCTCAGGGCTGCATCTTTTGAGCGCAGTATTGAGCCTGAAAAGCGTTTACAACCCCAGTTACAAGTAAAACTAGCTAAAATGTGCCTGGCTGCTGTTCACTGAAAATCTCATTCTGGGTACATTTTTGGTATACATTTGCTTCTGCCGGGTCAGCTGAGCAGTGAATTTCTACTTAACTACCTCCTATCAGGAGAGACCTCAGGGCTGCATCTTTTGAGCGCAGTACTGAGCCTGAAAAGCGTTTACAACCCCACTTACAAGTAAAACTAGCTAAAATGTGCCTGGCTGCTGTTCACTGAAAAGCTCATTCTGGGTAAATTTTTGGTATACATTTGCTTCTGCCGGGTCAGCTGAGCAGCGAATTTCTACTTAACTACCTCCTATCAGGAGAGACCTCAGGGCTACATCTTTTGAGCGCAGTACTGAGCCTGAAAAGCGTTTACAACCCCACTTACAAGTAAAACTAGCTAAAATGTGCCTGGCTGCTGTTCACTGAAAAGCTCATTCTGGGTACATTTTTGGTATACATTTGCTTCTGCCGGGTGAGCTGAGCAGTGAATTTCTACTTAACTACCTCCTATCAGGAGAGACCTCAGGGCTGCATCTTTTGAGCGCAGTACTGAGCCTGAAAAGCGTTTGCAACCCCACTTACAAGTAAAACTAGCTAAAATGTGCCTGGCTGCTGTTCACTGAAAAGCTCATTCTGGGTACATTTTTGGTATACATTTGCTTCTGCCGGGTCAGCTGAGCAGTGAATTTCTACTTAACTATCTCCTATCAGGAGAGACCTCAGGGCTGCATCTTTTGAGCGCAGTACTGAGCCTGAAAAGCGTTTCCAACCCCACTTACAAGTAAAACTAGCTAAAATGTGCCTGGCTGCTGTTCACTGAAAAGCTCATTCTGGGTACATTTTTGGTATACATTTGCTTCTGCCGGGTCAGCTGAGCAGTGAATTTCTACTTAACTACCTCCCATCAGGAGAGACCTCAGGGCTGCATCTTTTGAGCGCAGTACTGAGCCTGAAAAGCGTTTACAACCCCAGTCACAAGTAAAACTAGCTAAAATGTGCCTGGCTGCTGTTCACTGAAAAGCTCATTCTGGGTACATTTTTGGTATACATTTGCTTCTGCCGGGTCAGCTGAGCAGTGAATTTCTACTTAACTACCTCCTATCAGGAGAGACCTCAGGGCTGGATCTTTTGAGCGCAGTACTGAGCCTGAAAACCGTTTACAACCCCAGTTACAAGTAAAACTAGCTAAAATGTGCCTGGCTGCTATTCACTGAAAAGCTCATTCTGGGTATATTTTTGGTATACATTTGCTTCTGCCGGGTCAGCTGAGCAGTGAATTTCTACTTAACTACCTCCTATCAGGAGAGACCTCAGGGCTGCATCTTTTGAGTGCACTACTGAACCTGAAAAGCGTTTACAACCCCACTTACAAGTAAAACTAGCTAAAATGTGCCTGGCTGCTGTTCACTGAAAAGCTAATTCTGGGTACATTTTTGGTATACATTTGCTTCTGCCGGGTCAGCTGAGCAGTGAATTTCTACTTAACTACCTCCTATCAGGAGAGACCTCAGGGCTGCATCTTTTGAGCGCAGTACTGAGCCTGAAAAGCGTTTACAACCCCACTTACAAGTAAAACTAGCTAAAATGTGCCTGGCTGCTGTTCACTGAAAAGCTCATTCTGGGTACATTTTTGGTATACATTTGCTTCTGCCGGGTCAGCTGAGCAGTGAATTTCTACTTAACTACCCCCTATCAGGAGAGACCTCAGGGCTGCATCTTTTGAGCGCAGTACTGAGCCTGAAAAGCGTTTACAACCCCACTTACAAGTAAAACTAGCTAAAATGTGCCTGGCTACTGTTCACTGAAAAGCTCATTCTGGGTACATTTTTGGTATACATTTGCTTCTGCCGGGTCAGCTGAGCAGTGAATTTCTACTTAACTACCCCCTATCAGGAGAGACCTCAGGGCTGCATCTTTTGAGCGCAGTACTGAGCCTGAAAAGCGTTTACAACCCCAGTTACAAGTAAAACTAGCTAAAATGTGCCTGGCTGCTGTTCACTGAAAAGCTCATTCTGGGTACATTTTTGGTATACATTTGCTTCTGCCGGGTCAGCTGAGCAGTGAATTTCTACTTAACTACCTCCTATCAGGAGAGACCTCAGGGCTGCATTTTTTGAGCGCAGTACTGAGCCTGAAAAGCGTTTACAACCCCACTTACAAGTAAAACTAGCTAAAATGTGCCTGGCTGCTGTTCACTGAAAAGCTCATTCTGGGTACATTTTTGGTATACATTTGCTTCTGCCGGGTCAGCTGAGCAGTGAATTTCTACTTAACTACCTCCTATCAGGAGAGACCTCAGGCCTGCATCTTTTGAGCGCAGTACTGAGCCTGAAAAGCGTTTACAACCCCACTTACAAGTAAAACTAGCTAAAATGTGCCTGGCTGCTGTTCACTGAAAAGCTCATTCTGGGTACATTTTTGGTATACATTTGCTTCTGCCGGGTCAGCTGAGCAGTGAATTTCTACTTAACTATCTCCTATCAGGAGAGACCTCAGGGCTGCATCTTTTGAGCATAGTACTGAGCCTGAAAAGCGTTTCCAACCCCACTTACAAGTAAAACTAGCTAAAATGTGCCTGGCTGCTGTTCACTGAAAAGCTCATTCTGGGTAAATTTTTGGTATACATTTGCTTCTGCCGGGTCAGCTGAGCAGTGAATTTCTACTTAACTACCCCCTATCAGGAGAGACCTCAGGGCTGCATCTTTTGAGCGCAGTATTGAGCCTGAAAAGCGTTTACAACCCCAGTTACAAGTAAAACTAGCTAAAATGTGCCTGGCTGCTGTTCACTGAAAAGCTCATTCTGGGTACATTTTTGGTATACATTTGCTTCTGCCGGGTCAGCTGAGCAGTGAATTTCTACTTAACTACCTCCTATCAGGAGAGACCTCAGGGCTGCATCTTTTGAGCGCAGTACTGAGCCTGAAAAGCGTTTACAACCCCACTTACAAGTAAAACTAGCTAAAATGTGCCTGGCTGCTGTTCACTGAAAAGCTCATTCTGGGTACATTTTTGGTATACATTTGCTTCTGCCGGGTCAGCTGAGCAGTGAATTTCTACTTAACTACCTCCTATCAGGAGAGACCTCAGGGCTACATCTTTTGAGCGCAGTACTGAGCCTGAAAAGCGTTTACAACCCCACTTACAAGTAAAACTAGCTAAAATGTGCCTGGCTGCTGTTCACTGAAAAGCTCATTCTGGGTACATTTTTGGTATACATTTGCTTCTGCCGGGTCAGCTGAGCAGTGAATTTCTACTTAACTACCTCCTATCAGGAGACACCTCAGGGCTGCATCTTTTGAGCGCAGTACTGAGCCTGAAAAGCGTTTACAACCCCACTTACAAGTAAAACTAGCTAAAATGTGCCTGGCTGCTGTTCACTGAAAAGCTCATTCTGGGTACATTTTTGGTATACATTTGCTTCTGCCGGGTCAGCTGAGCAGTGAATTTCTACTTAACTATCTCCTATCAGGAGAGACCTCAGGGCTGCATCTTTTGAGCGCAGTACTGAGCCTGAAAAGCGTTTCCAACCCCACTTACAAGTAAAACTAGCTAAAATGTGCCTGGCTGCTGTTCACTGAAAAGCTCATTCTGGGTACATTTTTGGTATACATTTGCTTCTGCCGGGTCAGCTGAGCAGTGAATTTCTACTTAACTACCTCCTATCAGGAGAGACCTCAGGGCTGCATCTTTTGAGCGCAGTACTGAGCCTGAAAAGCGTTTACAACCCCAGTCACAAGTAAAACTAGCTAAAATGTGCCTGGCTGCTGTTCACTGAAAAGCTCATTCTGGGTACATTTTTGGTATACATTTGCTTCTGCCGGGTCAGCTGAGCAGTGAATTTCTACTTAACTACCTCCTATCAGGGAGAGACATCGGGGCTGCATCTTTTGAGCGCAGTACTGAGCCTGAAAACCGTTTACAACCCCAGTTACAAGTAAAACTAGCTAAAATGTGCCTGGCTGCTATTCACTGAAAAGCTCATTCTGGGTATATTTTTGGTATACATTTGCTTCTGCCGGGTCAGCTGAGCAGTGAATTTCTACTTAACTACCTCCTATCAGGAGAGACCTCAGGGCTGCATCTTTTGAGTGCAGTACTGAACCTGAAAAGCGTTTACAACCCCACTTACAAGTAAAACTAGCTAAAATGTGCCTGGCTGCTGTTCACTGAAAAGCTAATTCTGGGTACATTTTTGGTATACATTTGCTTCTGCCGGGTCAGCTGAGCAGTGAATTTCTACTTAACTACCTCCTATCAGGAGAGACCTCAGGGCTGCATCTTTTGAGCGCAGTACTGAGCCTGAAAAGCGTTTACAACCCCACTTACAAGTAAAACTAGCTAAAATGTGCCTGGCTGCTGTTCACTGAAAAGCTCATTCTGGGTACATTTTTGGTATACATTTGCTTCTGCCGGGTCAGCTGAGCAGTGAATTTCTACTTAACTACCCCCTATCAGGAGAGACCTCAGGGCTGCATCTTTTGAGCGCAGTACTGAGCCTGAAAAGCGTTTACAACCCCACTTACAAGTAAAACTAGCTAAAATGTGCCTGGCTGCTGTTCACTGAAAAGCTCATTCTGGGTACATTTTTGGTATACATTTGCTTCTGCCGGGTCAGCTGAGCAGTGAATTTCTACTTAACTACCTGAAAAGCGTTTACAACCCCAGTTACAAGTAAAACTAGCTAAAATGTGCCTGGCTGCTGTTCACTGAAAAGCTCATTCTGGGTACATTTTTGGTATACATTTGCTTCTGCCGGGTCAGCTGAGCAGTGAATTTCTACTTAACTACCTCCTATCAGGAGAGACCTCAGGGCTGCATCTTTTGAGCGCAGTACTGAGCCTGAAAACCGTTTACAACCCCAGTTACAAGTAAAACTAGCTAAAATGTGCCTGGCTGCTATTCACTGAAAAGCTCATTCTGGGTACATTTTTGGTATACATGTGCTTCTGCCGGGTCAGCTGAGCAGTGAATTTCTACTTAACTACCTCCTATCAGGAGAGACCTCAGGGCTGCATCTTTTGAGTGCAGTACTGAGCCTGAAAAGCGTTTACAACCCCACTTACAAGTAAAACTAGCTAAAATGTGCCTGGCTGCTGTTCACTGAAAAGCTAATTCTGGGTACATTTTTGGTATACATTTGCTTCTGCCGGGTCAGCTGAGCAGTGAATTTCTACTTAACTACCTCCTATCAGGAGAGACCTCAGGGCTGCATCTTTTGAGCACAGTACTGAGCCTGAAAAGCGTTTACAACCCCACTTACAAGTAAAACTAGCTAAAATGTGCCTGGCTGCTGTTCACTGAAAAGCTCATTCTGGGTACATTTTTGGTATACATTTGCTTCTGCCGGGTCAGCTGAGCAGTGAATTTCTACTTAACTACCCCCTATCAGGAGAGACCTCAGGGCTGCATCTTTTGAGCGCAGTACTGAGCCTGAAAAGCGTTTACAACCCCACTTACAAGTAAAACTAGCTAAAATGTGCCTGGCTGCTGTTCACTGAAAAGCTCATTCTGGGTACATTTTTGGTATACATTTGCTTCTGCCGGGTCAGCTGAGCAGTGAATTTCTACTTAACTACCCCCTATCAGGAGAGACCTCATGGCTGCATCTTTTGAGCGCAGTACTGAGCCTGAAAAAGCGTTTACAACCCCAGTTACAAGTAAAACTAGCTAAAATGTGCCTGGCTGCTGTTCACTCATTCTGGGTACATTTTTGGTATACATTTGCTTCTGCCGGGTCAGCTGAGCAGTGAATTTCTACTTAACTACCTCCTATCAGGAGAGACCTCAGGGCTGCATCTTTTGAGCGCAGTACTGAGCCTGAAAAGCGTTTACAACCCCACTTACAAGTAAAACTAGCTAAAATGTGCCTGGCTGCTGTTCACTGAAAAGCTCATTCTGTGTACATTTTTGGTATACATTTGCTTCTAGCTGAGCAGTGAATTTCTACTTAACTACCTCCTATCAGGAGAGACCTCAGGGCTGCATCTTTTGAGCGCAGTACTGAGCCTGAAAAGCGTTTACAACCCCACTTACAAGTAAAACTAGCTAAAATGTGCCTGGCTGCTGTTCACTGAAAAGCTCATTCTGGGTACATTTTTGGTATACATTTGCTTCTGCCGGGTCAGCTGAGCAGTGAATTTCTACTTAACTACCTCCTATCAGGAGAGACCTCAGGGCTACATCTTTTGAGCGCAGTACTGAGCCTGAAAAGCGTTTACAACCCCACTTACAAGTAAAACTAGCTAAAATGTGCCTGGCTGCTGTTCACTGAAAAGCTCATTCTGGGTACATTTTTGGTATACATTTGCTTCTGCCGGGTCAGCTGAGCAGTGAATTTCTACTTAACTACCTCCTATCAGGAGACACCTCAGGGCTGCATCTTTTGAGCGCAGTACTGAGCCTGAAAAGCGTTTACAACCCCACTTACAAGTAAAACTAGCTAAAATGTGCCTGGCTGCTGTTCACTGAAAAGCTCATTCTGGGTACATTTTTGGTATACATTTGCTTCTGCCGGGTCAGCTGAGCAGTGAATTTCTACTTAACTATCTCCTATCAGGAGAGACCTCAGGGCTGCATCTTTTGAGCGCAGTACTGAGCCTGAAAAGCGTTTCCAACCCCACTTACAAGTAAAACTAGCTAAAATGTGCCTGGCTGCTGTTCACTGAAAAGCTCATTCTGGGTACATTTTTGGTATACATTTGCTTCTGCCGGGTCAGCTGAGCAGTGAATTTCTACTTAACTACCTCCTATCAGGAGAGACCTCAGGGCTGCATCTTTTGAGCGCAGTACTGAGCCTGAAAAGCGTTTACAACCCCAGTCACAAGTAAAACTAGCTAAAATGTGCCTGGCTGCTGTTCACTGAAAAGCTCATTCTGGGTACATTTTTGGTATACATTTGCTTCTGCCGGGTCAGCTGAGCAGTGAATTTCTACTTAACTACCTCCTATCAGGAGAGACATCGGGGCTGCATCTTTTGAGCGCAGTACTGAGCCTGAAAACCGTTTACAACCCCAGTTACAAGTAAAACTAGCTAAAATGTGCCTGGCTGCTATTCACTGAAAAGCTCATTCTGGGTATATTTTTGGTATACATTTGCTTCTGCCGGGTCAGCTGAGCAGTGAATTTCTACTTAACTACCTCCTATCAGGAGAGACCTCAGGGCTGCATCTTTTGAGTGCAGTACTGAACCTGAAAAGCGTTTACAACCCCACTTACAAGTAAAACTAGCTAAAATGTGCCTGGCTGCTGTTCACTGAAAAGCTAATTCTGGGTACATTTTTGGTATACATTTGCTTCTGCCGGGTCAGCTGAGCAGTGAATTTCTACTTAACTACCTCCTATCAGGAGAGACCTCAGGGCTGCATCTTTTGAGCGCAGTACTGAGCCTGAAAAGCGTTTACAACCCCACTTACAAGTAAAACTAGCTAAAATGTGCCTGGCTGCTGTTCACTGAAAAGCTCATTCTGGGTACATTTTTGGTATACATTTGCTTCTGCCGGGTCAGCTGAGCAGTGAATTTCTACTTAACTACCCCCTATCAGGAGAGACCTCAGGGCTGCATCTTTTGAGCGCAGTACTGAGCCTGAAAAGCGTTTACAACCCCACTTACAAGTAAAACTAGCTAAAATGTGCCTGGCTGCTGTTCACTGAAAAGCTCATTCTGGGTACATTTTTGGTATACATTTGCTTCTGCCGGGTCAGCTGAGCAGTGAATTTCTACTTAACTACCTGAAAAGCGTTTACAACCCCAGTTACAAGTAAAACTAGCTAAAATGTGCCTGGCTGCTGTTCACTGAAAAGCTCATTCTGGGTACATTTTTGGTATACATTTGCTTCTGCCGGGTCAGCTGAGCAGTGAATTTCTACTTAACTACCTCCTATCAGGAGAGACCTCAGGGCTGCATCTTTTGAGCGCAGTACTGAGCCTGAAAACCGTTTACAACCCCAGTTACAAGTAAAACTAGCTAAAATGTGCCTGGCTGCTATTCACTGAAAAGCTCATTCTGGGTACATTTTTGGTATACATGTGCTTCTGCCGGGTCAGCTGAGCAGTGAATTTCTACTTAACTACCTCCTATCAGGAGAGACCTCAGGGCTGCATCTTTTGAGTGCAGTACTGAGCCTGAAAAGCGTTTACAACCCCACTTACAAGTAAAACTAGCTAAAATGTGCCTGGCTGCTGTTCACTGAAAAGCTAATTCTGGGTACATTTTTGGTATACATTTGCTTCTGCCGGGTCAGCTGAGCAGTGAATTTCTACTTAACTACCTCCTATCAGGAGAGACCTCAGGGCTGCATCTTTTGAGCACAGTACTGAGCCTGAAAAGCGTTTACAACCCCACTTACAAGTAAAACTAGCTAAAATGTGCCTGGCTGCTGTTCACTGAAAAGCTCATTCTGGGTACATTTTTGGTATACATTTGCTTCTGCCGGGTCAGCTGAGCAGTGAATTTCTACTTAACTACCCCCTATCAGGAGAGACCTCAGGGCTGCATCTTTTGAGCGCAGTACTGAGCCTGAAAAGCGTTTACAACCCCACTTACAAGTAAAACTAGCTAAAATGTGCCTGGCTGCTGTTCACTGAAAAGCTCATTCTGGGTACATTTTTGGTATACATTTGCTTCTGCCGGGTCAGCTGAGCAGTGAATTTCTACTTAACTACCCCCTATCAGGAGAGACCTCATGGCTGCATCTTTTGAGCGCAGTACTGAGCCTGAAAAAGCGTTTACAACCCCAGTTACAAGTAAAACTAGCTAAAATGTGCCTGGCTGCTGTTCACTCATTCTGGGTACATTTTTGGTATACATTTGCTTCTGCCGGGTCAGCTGAGCAGTGAATTTCTACTTAACTACCTCCTATCAGGAGAGACCTCAGGGCTGCATCTTTTGAGCGCAGTACTGAGCCTGAAAAGCGTTTACAACCCCACTTACAAGTAAAACTAGCTAAAATGTGCCTGGCTGCTGTTCACTGAAAAGCTCATTCTGTGTACATTTTTGGTATACATTTGCTTCTAGCTGAGCAGTGAATTTCTACTTAACTACCTCCTATCAGGAGAGACCTCAGGGCTGCATCTTTTGAGCGCAGTACTGAGCCTGAAAAGCGTTTACAACCCCACTTACAAGTAAAACTAGCTAAAATGTGCCTGGCTGCTGTTCACTGAAAAGCTCATTCTGGGTACATTTTTGGTATACATTTGCTTCTGCCGGGTCAGCTGAGCAGTGAATTTCTACTTAACTACCTCCTATCAGGAGACACCTCAGGGCTGCATCTTTTGAGCGCAGTACTGAGCCTGAAAAGCGTTTACAACCCCACTTACAAGTAAAACAAGCTAAAATGTGCCTGGCTGCTGTTCACTGAAAAGCTCATTCTGGGTACATTTTTGGTATACATTTGCTTCTGCCGGGTCAGCTGAGCAGTGAATTTCTACTTAACTATCTCCTATCAGGAGAGACCTCAGGGCTGCATCTTTTGAGCGCAGTACTGAGCCTGAAAAGCGTTTCCAACCCCACTTACAAGTAAAACTAGCTAAAATGTGCATGGCTGCTGTTCACTGAAAAGCTCATTCTGGGTACATTTTTGGTATACATTTGCTTCTGCCGAGTCAGCTGAGCAGTGAATTTCTACTTAACTACCTCCTATCAGGAGAGACCTCAGGGCTGCATCTTTTGAGCGCAGTACTGAGCCTGAAAAGCGTTTACAACCCCAGTCACAAGTAAAACTAGCTAAAATGTGCCTGGCTGCTGTTCACTGAAAAGCTCATTCTGGGTACATTTTTGGTATACATTTGCTTCTGCCGGGTCAGCTGAGCAGTGAATTTCTACTTAACTACCTCCTATCAGGAGAGACATCGGGGCTGCATCTTTTGAGCGCAGTACTGAGCCTGAAAACCGTTTACAACCCCAGTTACAAGTAAAACTAGCTAAAATGTGCCTGGCTGCTATTCACTGAAAAGCTCATTCTGGGTATATTTTTGGTATACATTTGCTTCTGCCGGGTCAGCTGAGCAGTGAATTTCTACTTAACTACCTCCTATCAGGAGAGACCTCAGGGCTGCATCTTTTGAGTGCAGTACTGAACCTGAAAAGCGTTTACAACCCCACTTACAAGTAAAACTAGCTAAAATGTGCCTGGCTGCTGTTCACTGAAAAGCTAATTCTGGGTACATTTTTGGTATACATTTGCTTCTGCCGGGTCAGCTGAGCAGTGAATTTCTACTTAACTACCTCCTATCAGGAGAGACCTCAGGGCTGCATCTTTTGAGCGCAGTACTGAGCCTGAAAAGCGTTTACAACCCCACTTACAAGTAAAACTAGCTAAAATGTGCCTGGCTGCTGTTCACTGAAAAGCTTATTCTGGGTACATTTTTGGTATACATTTGCTTCTGCCGGGTCAGCTGAGCAGTGAATTTCTACTTAACTACCCCCTATCAGGAGAGACCTCAGGGCTGCATCTTTTGAGCGCAGTACTGAGCCTGAAAAGCGTTTACAACCCCACTTACAAGTAAAACTAGCTAAAATGTGCCTGGCTGCTGTTCACTGAAAAGCTCATTCTGGGTACATTTTTGGTATACATTTGCTTCTGCCGGGTCAGCTGAGCAGTGAATTTCTACTTAACTACCCCCTATCAGGAGAGACCTCAGGGCTGCATCTTTTGAGCGCAGTACTGAGCCTGAAAAGCGTTTACAACCCCAGTTACAAGTAAAACTAGCTAAAATGTGCCTGGCTGCTGTTCACTGAAAAGCTCATTCTGGGTACATTTTTGGTATACATTTGCTTCTGCCGGGTCAGCTGAGCAGTGAATTTCTACTTAACTACCTCCTATCAGGAGAGACCTCAGGGCTGCATCTTTTGAGCGCAGTACTGAGCCTGAAAACCGTTTACAACCCCAGTTACAAGTAAAACTAGCTAAAATGTGCCTGGCTGCTATTCACTGAAAAGCTCATTCTGGGTACATTTTTGGTATACATGTGCTTCTGCCGGGTCAGCTGAGCAGTGAATTTCTACTTAACTACCTCCTATCAGGAGAGACCTCAGGGCTGCATCTTTTGAGTGCAGTACTGAGCCTGAAAAGCGTTTACAACCCCACTTACAAGTAAAACTAGCTAAAATGTGCCTGGCTGCTGTTCACTGAAAAGCTAATTCTGGGTACATTTTTGGTATACATTTGCTTCTGCCGGGTCAGCTGAGCAGTGAATTTCTACTTAACTACCTCCTATCAGGAGAGACCTCAGGGCTGCATCTTTTGAGCGCAGTACTGAGCCTGAAAAGCGTTTACAACCCCACTTACAAGTAAAACTAGCTAAAATGTGCCTGGCTGCTGTTCACTGAAAAGCTCATTCTGGGTACATTTTTGGTATACATTTGCTTCTGCCGGGTCAGCTGAGCAGTGAATTTCTACTTAACTACCCCCTATCAGGAGAGACCTCAGGGCTGCATCTTTTGAGCGCAGTACTGAGCCTGAAAAGCGTTTACAACCCCACTTACAAGTAAAACTAGCTAAAATGTGCCTGGCTGCTGTTCACTGAAAAGCTCATTCTGGGTACATTTTTGGTATACATTTGCTTCTGCCGGGTCAGCTGAGCAGTGAATTTCTACTTAACTACCCCCTATCAGGAGAGACCTCAGGGCTGCATCTTTTGAGCGCAGTACTGAGCCTGAAAAGCGTTTACAACCCCAGTTACAAGTAAAACTAGCTAAAATGTGCCTGGCTGCTGTTCACTGAAAAGCTCATTCTGGGTACATTTTTGGTATACATTTGCTTCTGCCGGGTCAGCTGAGCAGTGAATTTCTACTTAACTACCTCCTATCAGGAGAGACCTCAGGGCTGCATCTTTTGAGCGCAGTACTGAGCCTGAAAACCGTTTACAACCCCAGTTACAAGTAAAACTAGCTAAAATGTGCCTGGCTGCTATTCACTGAAAAGCTCATTCTGGGTACATTTTTGGTATACATGTGCTTCTGCCGGGTCAGCTGAGCAGTGAATTTCTACTTAACTACCTCCTATCAGGAGAGACCTCAGGGCTGCATCTTTTGAGTGCAGTACTGAGCCTGAAAAGCGTTTACAACCCCACTTACAAGTAAAACTAGCTAAAATGTGCCTGGCTGCTGTTCACTGAAAAGCTAATTCTGGGTACATTTTTGGTATACATTTGCTTCTGCCGGGTCAGCTGAGCAGTGAATTTCTACTTAACTACCTCCTATCAGGAGAGACCTCAGGGCTGCATCTTTTGAGCGCAGTACTGAGCCTGAAAAGCGTTTACAACCCCACTTACAAGTAAAACTAGCTAAAATGTGCCTGGCTGCTGTTCACTGAAAAGCTCATTCTGGGTACATTTTTGGTATACATTTGCTTCTGCCGGGTCAGCTGAGCAGTGAATTTCTACTTAACTACCCCCTATCAGGAGAGACCTCAGGGCTGCATCTTTTGAGCGCAGTACTGAGCCTGAAAAGCGTTTACAAACCCACTTACAAGTAAAACTAGCTAAAATGTGCCTGGCTGCTGTTCACTGAAAAGCTCATTCTGGGTACATTTTTGGTATACATTTGCTTCTGCCGGGTCAGCTGAGCAGTGAATTTCTACTTAACTACCCCCTATCAGGAGAGACCTCATGGCTGCATCTTTTGAGCGCAGTACTGAGCCTGAAAAAGCGTTTACAACCCCAGTTACAAGTAAAACTAGCTAAAATGTGCCTGGCTGCTGTTCACTCATTCTGGGTACATTTTTGGTATACATTTGCTTCTGCCGCGTCAGCTGAGCAGTGAATTTCTACTTAACTACCTCCTATCAGGAGAGACCTCAGGGCTGCATCTTTTGAGCTCAGTACTGAGCCTGAAAAGCGTTTACAACCCCACTTACAAGTAAAACTAGCTAAAATGTGCCTGGCTGCTGTTCACTGAAAAGCTCATTCTGTGTACATTTTTGGTATACATTTGCTTCTAGCTGAGCAGTGAATTTCTACTTAACTACCTCCTATCAGGAGAGACCTCAGGGCTGCATCTTTTGAGCGCAGTACTGAGCCTGAAAAGCATTTACAACCCCACTTACAAGTAAAACTAGCTAAAATGTGCCTGGCTGCTGTTCACTGAAAAGCTCATTCTGGGTACCTTTTTGGTATACATTTGCTTCTGCCGGGTCAGCTGAGCAGTGAATTTCTACTTAACTATCTCCTATCAGGAGAGACCTCAGGGCTGCATCTTTTGAGCGCAGTACTGAGCCTAAAAAGCGTTTCCAACCCCACTTACAAGTAAAACTAGCTAAAATGTGCCTGGCTGCTGTTCACTGAAAAGCTCATTCTGGGTAAATTTTTGGTATACATTTGCTTCTGCCGGGTCAGCTGAGCAGTGAATTTCTACTTAACTACCCCCTATCAGGAGAGACCTCAGGGCTGCATCTTTTGAGCACAGTATTGAGCCTGAAAAGCGTTTACAACCCCAGTTACAAGTAAAACTAGCTAAAATGTGCCTGGCTGCTGTTCACTGAAAAGCTCATTCTGGGTACATTTTTGGTATACATTTGCTTCTGCCGGGTCAGCTGAGCAGTGAATTTCTACTTAACTACCTCCTATCAGGAGAGACCTCAGGGCTGCATCTTTTGAGCGCAGTACTGAGCCTGAAAAGCGTTTACAACCCCACTTACAAGTAAAACTAGCTAAAATGTGCCTGGCTGCTGTTCACTGAAAAGCTCATTCTGGGTAAATTTTTGGTATACATTTGCTTCTGCCGGGTCAGCTGAGCAGCGAATTTCTACTTAACTACCTCCTATCAGGAGAGACCTCAGGGCTACATCTTTTGAGCGCAGTACTGAGCCTGAAAAGCGTTTACAACCCCACTTACAAGTAAAACTAGCTAAAATGTGCCTGGCTGCTGTTCACTGAAAAGCTCATTCTGGGTACATTTTTGGTATACATTTGCTTCTGCCGGGTCAGCTGAGCAGTGAATTTCTACTTAACTACCTCCTATCAGGAGAGACCTCAGGGCTGCATCTTTTGAGCGCAGTACTGAGCCTGAAAAGCGTTTACAACCCCACTTACAAGTAAAACTAGCTAAAATGTGCCTGGCTGCTGTTCACTGAAAAGCTCATTCTGGGTACATTTTTGGTATACATTTGCTTCTGCCGGGTCAGCTGAGCAGTGAATTTCTACTTAACTATCTCCTATCAGGAGAGACCTCAGGGCTGCATCTTTTGAGCGCAGTACTGAGCCTGAAAAGCGTTTCCAACCCCACTTACAAGTAAAACTAGCTAAAATGTGCCTGGCTGTTGTTCACTGAAAAGCTCATTCTGGGTACATTTTTGGTATACATTTGCTTCTGCCGGGTCAGCTGAGCAGTGAATTTCCACTTAACTACCTCCTATCAGGAGAGACCTCAGGGCTGCATCTTTTGAGCGCAGTACTGAGCCTGAAAAGCGTTTACAACCCCAGTCACAAGTAAAACTAGCTAAAATGTGCCTGGCTGCTGTTCACTGAAAAGCTCATTCTGGGTACATTTTTGGTATACATTTGCTTCTGCCGGGTCAGCTGAGCAGTGAATTTCTACTTAACTACCTCCTATCAGGAGAGACCTCAGGGCTGCATCTTTTGAGCGCAGTACTGAGCCTGAAAACCGTTTACAACCCCAGTTACAAGTAAAATTAGCTAAAATGTGCCTGGCTGCTATTCACTGAAAAGCTCATTCTGCGTATATTTTTGGTATACATTTGCTTCTGCCGGGTCAGCTGAGCAGTGAATTTCTACTTAACTACCTCCTATCAGGAGAGACCTCAGGGCTGCATCTTTTGAGTGCAGTACTGAACCTGAAAAGCGTTTACAACCCCACTTACAAGTAAAACTAGCTAAAATGTGCCTGGCTGCTGTTCACTGAAAAGCTAATTCTGGGTACATTTTTGGTATACATTTGCTTCTGCCGGGTCAGCTGAGCAGTGAATTTCTACTTAACTACCTCCTATCAGGAGAGACCTCAGGGCTGCATCTTTTGAGCGCAGTACTGAGCCTGAAAAGCGTTTACAACCCCACTTACAAGTAAAACTAGCTAAAATGTGCCTGGCTGCTGTTCACTGAAAAGCTCATTCTGGGTACATTTTTGGTATACATTTGCTTCTGCCGGGTCAGCTGAGCAGTGAATTTCTACTTAACTACCCCCTATCAGGAGAGACCTCAGGGCTGCATCTTTTGAGCGCAGTACTGAGCCTGAAAAGCGTTTACAACCCCACTTACAAGTAAAACTAGCTAAAATGTGCCTGGCTGCTGTTCACTGAAAAGCTCATTCTGGGTACATTTTTGGTATACATTTGCTTCTGCCGGGTCAGCTGAGCAGTGAATTTCTACTTAACTACCCCCTATCAGGAGAGACCTCAGGGCTGCATCTTTTGAGCGCAGTACTGAGCCTGAAAAGCGTTTACAACCCCAGTTACAAGTAAAACTAGCTAAAATGTGCCTGGCTGCTGTTCACTGAAAAGCTCATTCTGGGTACATTTTTGGTATACATTTGCTTCTGCCGGGTCAGCTGAGCAGTGAATTTCTACTTAACTACCTCCTATCAGGAGAGACCTCAGGGCTGCATTTTTTGAGCGCAGTACTGAGCCTGAAAAGCGTTTACAACCCCACTTACAAGTAAAACTAGCTAAAATGTGCCTGGCTGCTGTTCACTGAAACGCTCATTCTGGGTACATTTTTGGTATACATTTGCTTCTGCCGGGTCAGCTGAGCAGTGAATTTCTACTTAACTACCTCCTATCAGGAGAGACCTCAGGGCTGCATCTTTTGAGCGCAGTACTGAGCCTGAAAAGCGTTTACAACCCCACTTACAAGTAAAACTAGCTAAAATGTGCCTGGCTGCTGTTCACTGAAAAGCTCATTCTGGGTACATTTTTGGTATACATTTGCTTCTGCCGGGTCAGCTGAGCAGTGAATTTCTACTTAACTATCTCCTATCAGGAGAGACCTCAGGGCTGCATCTTTTGAGCGCAGTACTGAGCCTGAAAAGCGTTTCCAACCCCACTTACAAGTAAAACTAGCTAAAATGTGCATGGCTGCTGTTCACTGAAAAGCTCATTCTGGGTACATTTTTGGTATACATTTGCTTCTGCCGAGTCAGCTGAGCAGTGAATTTCTACTTAACTACCTCCTATCAGGAGAGACCTCAGGGCTGCATCTTTTGAGCGCAGTACTGAGCCTGAAAAGCGTTTACAACCCCAGTCACAAGTAAAACTAGCTAAAATGTGCCTGGCTGCTGTTCACTGAAAAGCTCATTCTGGGTACATTTTTGGTATACATTTGCTTCTGCCGGGTCAGCTGAGCAGTGAATTTCTACTTAACTACCTCCTATCAGGAGAGACATCGGGGCTGCATCTTTTGAGCGCAGTACTGAGCCTGAAAACCGTTTACAACCCCAGTTACAAGTAAAACTAGCTAAAATGTGCCTGGCTGCTATTCACTGAAAAGCTCATTCTGGGTATATTTTTGGTATACATTTGCTTCTGCCGGGTCAGCTGAGCAGTGAATTTCTACTTAACTACCTCCTATCAGGAGAGACCTCAGGGCTGCATCTTTTGAGTGCAGTACTGAACCTGAAAAGCGTTTACAACCCCACTTACAAGTAAAACTAGCTAAAATGTGCCTGGCTGCTGTTCACTGAAAAGCTAATTCTGGGTACATTTTTGGTATACATTTGCTTCTGCCGGGTCAGCTGAGCAGTGAATTTCTACTTAACTACCTCCTATCAGGAGAGACCTCAGGGCTGCATCTTTTGAGCGCAGTACTGAGCCTGAAAAGCGTTTACAACCCCACTTACAAGTAAAACTAGCTAAAATGTGCCTGGCTGCTGTTCACTGAAAAGCTTATTCTGGGTACATTTTTGGTATACATTTGCTTCTGCCGGGTCAGCTGAGCAGTGAATTTCTACTTAACTACCCCCTATCAGGAGAGACCTCAGGGCTGCATCTTTTGAGCGCAGTACTGAGCCTGAAAAGCGTTTACAACCCCACTTACAAGTAAAACTAGCTAAAATGTGCCTGGCTGCTGTTCACTGAAAAGCTCATTCTGGGTACATTTTTGGTATACATTTGCTTCTGCCGGGTCAGCTGAGCAGTGAATTTCTACTTAACTACCCCCTATCAGGAGAGACCTCAGGGCTGCATCTTTTGAGCGCAGTACTGAGCCTGAAAAGCGTTTACAACCCCAGTTACAAGTAAAACTAGCTAAAATGTGCCTGGCTGCTGTTCACTGAAAAGCTCATTCTGGGTACATTTTTGGTATACATTTGCTTCTGCCGGGTCAGCTGAGCAGTGAATTTCTACTTAACTACCTCCTATCAGGAGAGACCTCAGGGCTGCATCTTTTGAGCGCAGTACT
The DNA here is from genome assembly GCF_964263255.1 of Lissotriton vulgaris. NCBI lineage: Eukaryota > Metazoa > Chordata > Amphibia > Caudata > Salamandridae > Lissotriton > Lissotriton vulgaris. Next base: position 235,425 of record NW_028244423.1, on the reverse strand, counting down.
GAGCCTGAAAACCGTTTACAACCCCAGTTACAAGTAAAACTAGCTAAAATGTGCCTGGCTGCTATTCACTGAAAAGCTCATTCTGGGTACATTTTTGGTATACATGTGCTTCTGCCGGGTCAGCTGAGCAGTGAATTTCTACTTAACTACCTCCTATCAGGAGAGACCTCAGGGCTGCATCTTTTGAGTGCAGTACTGAGCCTGAAAAGCGTTTACAACCCCACTTACAAGTAAAACTAGCTAAAATGTGCCTGGCTGCTGTTCACTGAAAAGCTAATTCTGGGTACATTTTTGGTATACATTTGCTTCTGCCGGGTCAGCTGAGCAGTGAATTTCTACTTAACTACCTCCTATCAGGAGAGACCTCAGGGCTGCATCTTTTGAGCGCAGTACTGAGCCTGAAAAGCGTTTACAACCCCACTTACAAGTAAAACTAGCTAAAATGTGCCTGGCTGCTGTTCACTGAAAAGCTCATTCTGGGTACATTTTTGGTATACATTTGCTTCTGCCGGGTCAGCTGAGCAGTGAATTTCTACTTAACTACCCCCTATCAGGAGAGACCTCAGGGCTGCATCTTTTGAGCGCAGTACTGAGCCTGAAAAGCGTTTACAACCCCACTTACAAGTAAAACTAGCTAAAATGTGCCTGGCTGCTGTTCACTGAAAAGCTCATTCTGGGTACATTTTTGGTATACATTTGCTTCTGCCGGGTCAGCTGAGCAGTGAATTTCTACTTAACTACCCCCTATCAGGAGAGACCTCAGGGCTGCATCTTTTGAGCGCAGTACTGAGCCTGAAAAGCGTTTACAACCCCAGTTACAAGTAAAACTAGCTAAAATGTGCCTGGCTGCTGTTCACTGAAAAGCTCATTCTGGGTACATTTTTGGTATACATTTGCTTCTGCCGGGTCAGCTGAGCAGTGAATTTCTACTTAACTACCTCCTATCAGGAGAGACCTCAGGGCTGCATCTTTTGAGCGCAGTACTGAGCCTGAAAACCGTTTACAACCCCAGTTACAAGTAAAACTAGCTAAAATGTGCCTGGCTGCTATTCACTGAAAAGCTCATTCTGGGTACATTTTTGGTATACATGTGCTTCTGCCGGGTCAGCTGAGCAGTGAATTTCTACTTAACTACCTCCTATCAGGAGAGACCTCAGGGCTGCATCTTTTGAGTGCAGTACTGAGCCTGAAAAGCGTTTACAACCCCACTTACAAGTAAAACTAGCTAAAATGTGCCTGGCTGCTGTTCACTGAAAAGCTAATTCTGGGTACATTTTTGGTATACATTTGCTTCTGCCGGGTCAGCTGAGCAGTGAATTTCTACTTAACTACCTCCTATCAGGAGAGACCTCAGGGCTGCATCTTTTGAGCGCAGTACTGAGCCTGAAAAGCGTTTACAACCCCACTTACAAGTAAAACTAGCTAAAATGTGCCTGGCTGCTGTTCACTGAAAAGCTCATTCTGGGTACATTTTTGGTATACATTTGCTTCTGCCGGGTCAGCTGAGCAGTGAATTTCTACTTAACTACCCCCTATCAGGAGAGACCTCAGGGCTGCATCTTTTGAGCGCAGTACTGAGCCTGAAAAGCGTTTACAAACCCACTTACAAGTAAAACTAGCTAAAATGTGCCTGGCTGCTGTTCACTGAAAAGCTCATTCTGGGTACATTTTTGGTATACATTTGCTTCTGCCGGGTCAGCTGAGCAGTGAATTTCTACTTAACTACCCCCTATCAGGAGAGACCTCATGGCTGCATCTTTTGAGCGCAGTACTGAGCCTGAAAAAGCGTTTACAACCCCAGTTACAAGTAAAACTAGCTAAAATGTGCCTGGCTGCTGTTCACTCATTCTGGGTACATTTTTGGTATACATTTGCTTCTGCCGCGTCAGCTGAGCAGTGAATTTCTACTTAACTACCTCCTATCAGGAGAGACCTCAGGGCTGCATCTTTTGAGCTCAGTACTGAGCCTGAAAAGCGTTTACAACCCCACTTACAAGTAAAACTAGCTAAAATGTGCCTGGCTGCTGTTCACTGAAAAGCTCATTCTGTGTACATTTTTGGTATACATTTGCTTCTAGCTGAGCAGTGAATTTCTACTTAACTACCTCCTATCAGGAGAGACCTCAGGGCTGCATCTTTTGAGCGCAGTACTGAGCCTGAAAAGCATTTACAACCCCACTTACAAGTAAAACTAGCTAAAATGTGCCTGGCTGCTGTTCACTGAAAAGCTCATTCTGGGTACCTTTTTGGTATACATTTGCTTCTGCCGGGTCAGCTGAGCAGTGAATTTCTACTTAACTATCTCCTATCAGGAGAGACCTCAGGGCTGCATCTTTTGAGCGCAGTACTGAGCCTAAAAAGCGTTTCCAACCCCACTTACAAGTAAAACTAGCTAAAATGTGCCTGGCTGCTGTTCACTGAAAAGCTCATTCTGGGTAAATTTTTGGTATACATTTGCTTCTGCCGGGTCAGCTGAGCAGTGAATTTCTACTTAACTACCCCCTATCAGGAGAGACCTCAGGGCTGCATCTTTTGAGCACAGTATTGAGCCTGAAAAGCGTTTACAACCCCAGTTACAAGTAAAACTAGCTAAAATGTGCCTGGCTGCTGTTCACTGAAAAGCTCATTCTGGGTACATTTTTGGTATACATTTGCTTCTGCCGGGTCAGCTGAGCAGTGAATTTCTACTTAACTACCTCCTATCAGGAGAGACCTCAGGGCTGCATCTTTTGAGCGCAGTACTGAGCCTGAAAAGCGTTTACAACCCCACTTACAAGTAAAACTAGCTAAAATGTGCCTGGCTGCTGTTCACTGAAAAGCTCATTCTGGGTAAATTTTTGGTATACATTTGCTTCTGCCGGGTCAGCTGAGCAGCGAATTTCTACTTAACTACCTCCTATCAGGAGAGACCTCAGGGCTACATCTTTTGAGCGCAGTACTGAGCCTGAAAAGCGTTTACAACCCCACTTACAAGTAAAACTAGCTAAAATGTGCCTGGCTGCTGTTCACTGAAAAGCTCATTCTGGGTACATTTTTGGTATACATTTGCTTCTGCCGGGTCAGCTGAGCAGTGAATTTCTACTTAACTACCTCCTATCAGGAGAGACCTCAGGGCTGCATCTTTTGAGCGCAGTACTGAGCCTGAAAAGCGTTTACAACCCCACTTACAAGTAAAACTAGCTAAAATGTGCCTGGCTGCTGTTCACTGAAAAGCTCATTCTGGGTACATTTTTGGTATACATTTGCTTCTGCCGGGTCAGCTGAGCAGTGAATTTCTACTTAACTATCTCCTATCAGGAGAGACCTCAGGGCTGCATCTTTTGAGCGCAGTACTGAGCCTGAAAAGCGTTTCCAACCCCACTTACAAGTAAAACTAGCTAAAATGTGCCTGGCTGTTGTTCACTGAAAAGCTCATTCTGGGTACATTTTTGGTATACATTTGCTTCTGCCGGGTCAGCTGAGCAGTGAATTTCCACTTAACTACCTCCTATCAGGAGAGACCTCAGGGCTGCATCTTTTGAGCGCAGTACTGAGCCTGAAAAGCGTTTACAACCCCAGTCACAAGTAAAACTAGCTAAAATGTGCCTGGCTGCTGTTCACTGAAAAGCTCATTCTGGGTACATTTTTGGTATACATTTGCTTCTGCCGGGTCAGCTGAGCAGTGAATTTCTACTTAACTACCTCCTATCAGGAGAGACCTCAGGGCTGCATCTTTTGAGCGCAGTACTGAGCCTGAAAACCGTTTACAACCCCAGTTACAAGTAAAATTAGCTAAAATGTGCCTGGCTGCTATTCACTGAAAAGCTCATTCTGCGTATATTTTTGGTATACATTTGCTTCTGCCGGGTCAGCTGAGCAGTGAATTTCTACTTAACTACCTCCTATCAGGAGAGACCTCAGGGCTGCATCTTTTGAGTGCAGTACTGAACCTGAAAAGCGTTTACAACCCCACTTACAAGTAAAACTAGCTAAAATGTGCCTGGCTGCTGTTCACTGAAAAGCTAATTCTGGGTACATTTTTGGTATACATTTGCTTCTGCCGGGTCAGCTGAGCAGTGAATTTCTACTTAACTACCTCCTATCAGGAGAGACCTCAGGGCTGCATCTTTTGAGCGCAGTACTGAGCCTGAAAAGCGTTTACAACCCCACTTACAAGTAAAACTAGCTAAAATGTGCCTGGCTGCTGTTCACTGAAAAGCTCATTCTGGGTACATTTTTGGTATACATTTGCTTCTGCCGGGTCAGCTGAGCAGTGAATTTCTACTTAACTACCCCCTATCAGGAGAGACCTCAGGGCTGCATCTTTTGAGCGCAGTACTGAGCCTGAAAAGCGTTTACAACCCCACTTACAAGTAAAACTAGCTAAAATGTGCCTGGCTGCTGTTCACTGAAAAGCTCATTCTGGGTACATTTTTGGTATACATTTGCTTCTGCCGGGTCAGCTGAGCAGTGAATTTCTACTTAACTACCCCCTATCAGGAGAGACCTCAGGGCTGCATCTTTTGAGCGCAGTACTGAGCCTGAAAAGCGTTTACAACCCCAGTTACAAGTAAAACTAGCTAAAATGTGCCTGGCTGCTGTTCACTGAAAAGCTCATTCTGGGTACATTTTTGGTATACATTTGCTTCTGCCGGGTCAGCTGAGCAGTGAATTTCTACTTAACTACCTCCTATCAGGAGAGACCTCAGGGCTGCATTTTTTGAGCGCAGTACTGAGCCTGAAAAGCGTTTACAACCCCACTTACAAGTAAAACTAGCTAAAATGTGCCTGGCTGCTGTTCACTGAAACGCTCATTCTGGGTACATTTTTGGTATACATTTGCTTCTGCCGGGTCAGCTGAGCAGTGAATTTCTACTTAACTACCTCCTATCAGGAGAGACCTCAGGGCTGCATCTTTTGAGCGCAGTACTGAGCCTGAAAAGCGTTTACAACCCCACTTACAAGTAAAACTAGCTAAAATGTGCCTGGCTGCTGTTCACTGAAAAGCTCATTCTGGGTACATTTTTGGTATACATTTGCTTCTGCCGGGTCAGCTGAGCAGTGAATTTCTACTTAACTATCTCCTATCAGGAGAGACCTCAGGGCTGCATCTTTTGAGCGTAGTACTGAGCCTGAAAAGCGTTTCCAACCCCACTTACAAGTAAAACTAGCTAAAATGTGCCTGGCTGCTGTTCACTGAAAAGCTCATTCTGGGTAAATTTTTGGTATACATTTGCTTCTGCCGGGTCAGCTGAGCAGTGAATTTCTTCTTAACTACCCCCTATCAGGAGAGACCTCAGGGCTGCATCTTTTGAGCGCAGTATTGAGCCTGAAAAGCGTTTACAACCCCAGTTACAAGTAAAACTAGCTAAAATGTGCCTGGCTGCTGTTCACTGAAAAGCTCATTCTGGGTACATTTTTGGTATACATTTGCTTCTGCCGGGTCAGCTGAGCAGTGAATTTCTACTTAACTACCTCCTATCAGGAGAGACCTCAGGGCTGCATCTTTTGAGCGCAGTACTGAGCCTGAAAAGCGTTTACAACCCCACTTACAAGTAAAACTAGCTAAAATGTGCCTGGCTGCTGTTCACTGAAAAGCTCATTCTGGGTACATTTTTGGTATACATTTGCTTCTGCCGGGTCAGCTGAGCAGTGAATTTCTACTTAACTACCTCCTATCAGGAGAGACCTCAGGGCTACATCTTTTGAGCGCAGTACTGAGCCTGAAAAGCGTTTACAACCCCACTTACAAGTAAAACTAGCTAAAATGTGCCTGGCTGCTGTTCACTGAAAAGCTCATTCTGGGTACATTTTTGGTATACATTTGCTTCTGCCGGGTCAGCTGAGCAGTGAATTTCTACTTAACTATCTCCTATCAGGAGAGACCTCAGGGCTGCATCTTTTGAGCGTAGTACTGAGCCTGAAAAGCGTTTCCAACCCCACTTACAAGTAAAACTAGCTAAAATGTGCCTGGCTGCTGTTCACTGAAAAGCTCATTCTGGGTACATTTTTGGTATACATTTGCTTCTGCCGGGTCAGCTGAGCAGTGAATTTCTACTTAACTACCTCCTATCAGGAGAGACCTCAGGGCTGCATCTTTTGAGCGCAGTACTGAGCCTGAAAAGCGCTTACAACCCCAGTCACAAGTAAAACTAGCTAAAATGTGCCTGGCTGCTGTTCACTGAAAAGCTCATTCTGGGTACATTTTTGGTATACATTTGCTTCTGCCGGGTCAGCTGAGCAGTGAATTTCTACTTAACTACCTCCTATCAGGAGAGACATCGGGGCTGCATCTTTTGAGCGCAGTACTGAGCCTGAAAACCGTTTACAACCCCAGTTACAAGTAAAACTAGCTAAAATGTGCCTGGCTGCTATTCACTGAAAAGCTCATTCTGGGTATATTTTTGGTATACATTTGCTTCTGCCGGGTCAGCTGAGCAGTGAATTTCTACTTAACTACCTCCTATCAGGAGAGACCTCAGGGCTGCATCTTTTGAGTGCAGTACTGAACCTGAAAAGCGTTTACAACCCCACTTACAAGTAAAACTAGCTAAAATGTGCCTGGCTGCTGTTCACTGAAAAGCTAATTCTGGGTACATTTTTGGTATACATTTGCTTCTGCCGGGTCAGCTGAGCAGTGAATTTCTACTTAACTACCCCCTATCAGGAGAGACCTCAGGGCTGCATCTTTTGAGTGCAGTACTGAGCCTGAAAAGCGTTTACAACCCCAGTTACAAGTAAAACTAGCTAAAATGTGCCTGGCTGCTGTTCACTGAAAAGCTCATTCTGGGTACATTTTTGGTATACATTTGCTTCTGCCGGGTCAGCTGAGCAGTGAATTTCTACTTAACTACCTCCTATCAGGAGAGACCTCAGGGCTGCATTTTTTGAGCGCAGTACTGAGCCTGAAAAGCGTTTACAACCCCACTTACAAGTAAAACTAGCTAAAATGTGCCTGGCTGCTGTTCACTGAAAAGCTCATTCTGGGTACATTTTTGGTATACATTTGCTTCTGCCGGGTCAGCTGAGCAGTGAATTTCTACTTAACTACCTCCTATCAGGAGAGACCTCAGGGCGGCATCTTTTGAGCGCAGTACTGAGCCTGAAAAGCGTTTACAACCCCACTTACAAGTAAAACTAGCTAAAATGTGCCTGGCTGCTGTTCACTGAAAAGCTCATTCTGGGTACATTTTTGGTATACATTTGCTTCTGCCGGGTCAGCTGAGCAGTGAATTTCTACTTAACTATCTCCTATCAGGAGAGACCTCAGGGCTGCATCTTTTGAGCGTAGTACTGAGCCTGAAAAGCGTTTCCAACCCCACTTACAAGTAAAACTAGCTAAAATGTGCCTGGCTGCTGTTCACTGAAAAGCTCATTCTGGGTAAATTTTTGGTATACATTTGCTTCTGCCGGGTCAGCTGAGCAGTGAATTTCTTCTTAACTACCCCCTATCAGGAGAGACCTCGGGGCTGCATCTTTTGAGCGCAGTATTGAGCCTGAAAAGCGTTTACAACCCCAGTTACAAGTAAAACTAGCTAAAATGTGCCTGGCTGCTGTTCACTGAAAAGCTCATTCTGGGTACATTTTTGGTATACATTTGCTTCTGCCGGGTCAGCTGAGCAGTGAATTTCTACTTAACTACCTCCTATCAGGAGAGACATCGGGGCTGCATCTTTTGAGCGCAGTACTGAGCCTGAAAACCGTTTACAACCCCAGTTACAAGTAAAACTAGCTAAAATGTGCCTGGCTGCTGTTCACTGAAAAGCTCATTCTGGGTATATTTTTGGTATACATTTGCTTCTGCCGGGTCAGCTGAGCAGTGAATTTCTACTTAACTACCTCCTATCAGGAGAGACCTCAGGGCTGCATCTTTTGAGTGCAGTACTGAACCTGAAAAGCGTTTACAACCCCACTTACAAGTAAAACTAGCTAAAATGTGCCTGGCTGCTGTTCACTGAAAAGCTAATTCTGGGTACATTTTTGGTATACATTTGCTTCTGCCGGGTCAGCTGAGCAGTGAATTTCTACTTAACTACCCCCTATCAGGAGAGACCTCAGGGCTGCATCTTTTGAGTGCAGTACTGAGCCTGAAAAGCGTTTACAACCCCAGTTACAAGTAAAACTAGCTAAAATGTGCCTGGCTGCTGTTCACTGAAAAGCTCATTCTGGGTACATTTTTGGTATACATTTGCTTCTGCCGGGTCAGCTGAGCAGTGAATTTCTACTTAACTACCTCCTATCAGGAGAGACCTCAGGGCTGCATTTTTTGAGCGCAGTACTGAGCCTGAAAAGCGTTTACAACCCCACTTACAAGTAAAACTAGCTAAAATGTGCCTGGCTGCTGTTCACTGAAAAGCTCATTCTGGGTACATTTTTGGTATACATTTGCTTCTGCCGGGTCAGCTGAGCAGTGAATTTCTACTTAACTACCTCCTATCAGGAGAGACCTCAGGGCTGCATCTTTTGAGCGCAGTACTGAGCCTGAAAAGCGTTTACAACCCCACTTACAAGTAAAACTAGCTAAAATGTGCCTGGCTGCTGTTCACTGAAAAGCTCATTCTGGGTACATTTTTGGTATACATTTGCTTCTGCCGGGTCAGCTGAGCAGTGAATTTCTACTTAACTATCTCCTATCAGGAGAGACCTCAGGGCTGCATCTTTTGAGCGTAGTACTGAGCCTGAAAAGCGTTTCCAACCCCACTTACAAGTAAAACTAGCTAAAATGTGCCTGGCTGCTGTTCACTGAAAAGCTCATTCTGGGTAAATTTTTGGTATACATTTGCTTCTGCCGGGTCAGCTGAGCAGTGAATTTCTTCTTAACTACCCCCTATCAGGAGAGACCTCAGGGCTGCATCTTTTGAGCGCAGTATTGAGCCTGAAAAGCGTTTACAACCCCAGTTACAAGTAAAACTAGCTAAAATGTGCCTGGCTGCTGTTCACTGAAAAGCTCATTCTGGGTACATTTTTGGTATACATTTGCTTCTGCCGGGTCAGCTGAGCAGTGAATTTCTACTTAACTACCTCCTATCAGGAGAGACCTCAGGGCTGCATCTTTTGAGCGCAGTACTGAGCCTGAAAAGCGTTTACAACCCCACTTACAAGTAAAACTAGCTAAAATGTGCCTGGCTGCTGTTCACTGAAAAGCTCATTCTGGGTACATTTTTGGTATACATTTGCTTCTGCCTGGTCAGCTGAGCAGTGAATTTCTACTTAACTACCTCCTATCAGGAGAGACCTCAGGGCTACATCTTTTGAGCGCAGTACTGAGCCTGAAAAGCGTTTACAACCCCACTTACAAGTAAAACTAGCTAAAATGTGCCTGGCTGCTGTTCACTGAAAAGCTCATTCTGGGTACATTTTTGGTATACATTTGCTTCTGCCGGGTCAGCTGAGCAGTGAATTTCTACTTAACTACCTCCTATCAGGAGAGACCTCAGGGCTGCATCTTTTGAGCGCAGTACTGAGCCTGAAAAGCGTTTACAACCCCACTTACAAGTAAAACTAGCTAAAATGTGCCTGGCTGCTGTTCACTGAAAAGCTCATTCTGGGTACATTTTTGGTATACATTTGCTTCTGCCGGGTCAGCTGAGCAGTGAATTTCTACTTAACTATCTCCTATCAGGAGAGACCTCAGGGCTGCATCTTTTGAGCGCAGTACTGAGCCTGAAAAGCGTTTCCAACCCCACTTACAAGTAAAACTAGCTAAAATGTGCCTGGCTGCTGTTCACTGAAAAGCTCATTCTGGGTACATTTTTGGTATACATTTGCTTCTGCCGGGTCAGCTGAGCAGTGAATTTCTACTTAACTACCTCCTATCAGGAGAGACCTCAGGGCTGCATCTTTTGAGCGCAGTACTGAGCCTGAAAAGCGTTTACAACCCCAGTCACAAGTAAAACTAGCTAAAATGTGCCTGGCTGCTGTTCACTGAAAAGCTCATTCTGGGTACATTTTTGGTATACATTTGCTTCTGCCGGGTCAGCTGAGCAGTGAATTTCTACTTAACTACCTCCTATCAGGAGAGACATCGGGGCTGCATCTTTTGAGCGCAGTACTGAGCCTGAAAACCGTTTACAACCCCAGTTACAAGTAAAACTAGCTAAAATGTGCCTGGCTGCTGTTCACTGAAAAGCTCATTCTGGGTATATTTTTGGTATACATTTGCTTCTGCCGGGTCAGCTGAGCAGTGAATTTCTACTTAACTACCTCCTATCAGGAGAGACCTCAGGGCTGCATCTTTTGAGTGCAGTACTGAACCTGAAAAGCGTTTACAACCCCACTTACAAGTAAAACTAGCTAAAATGTGCCTGGCTGCTGTTCACTGAAAAGCTAATTCTGGGTACATTTTTGGTATACATTTGCTTCTGCCGGGTCAGCTGAGCAGTGAATTTCTACTTAACTACCTCCTATCAGGAGAGACCTCAGGGCTGCATCTTTTGAGCGCAGTACTGAGCCTGAAAAGCGTTTACAACCCCACTTACAAGTAAAACTAGCTAAAATGTGCCTGGCTGCTGTTCACTGAAAAGCTCATTCTGGGTACATTTTTGGTATACATTTGCTTCTGCCGGGTCAGCTGAGCAGTGAATTTCTACTTAACTACCCCCTATCAGGAGAGACCTCAGGGCTGCATCTTTTGAGCGCAGTACTGAGCCTGAAAAGCGTTTACAACCCCACTTACAAGTAAAACTAGCTAAAATGTGCCTGGCTGCTGTTCACTGAAAAGCTCATTCTGGGTACATTTTTGGTATACATTTGCTTCTGCCGGGTCAGCTGAGCAGTGAATTTCTACTTAACTACCCCCTATCAGGAGAGACCTCAGGGCTGCATCTTTTGAGCGCAGTACTGAGCCTGAAAAGCGTTTACAACCCCAGTTACAAGTAAAACTAGCTAAAATGTGCCTGGCTGCTGTTCACTGAAAAGCTCATTCTGGGTACATTTTTGGTATACATTTGCTTCTGCCGGGTCAGCTGAGCAGTGAATTTCTACTTAACTACCTCCTATCAGGAGAGACCTCAGGGCTGCATTTTTTGAGCGCAGTACTGAGCCTGAAAAGCGTTTACAACCCCACTTACAAGTAAAACTAGCTAAGATGTGCCTGGCTGCTGTTCACTGAAAAGCTCATTCTGGGTACATTTTTGGTATACATTTGCTTCTGCCGGGTCAGCTGAGCAGTGAATTTCTACTTAACTACCTCCTATCAGGAGAGACCTCAGGGCCGCATCTTTTGAGCGCAGTACTGAGCCTGAAAAGCGTTTACAACCCCACTTACAAGTAAAACTAGCTAAAATGTGCCTGGCTGCTGTTCACTGAAAAGCTCATTCTGGGTACATTTTTGGTATACATTTGCTTCTGCCGGGTCAGCTGAGCAGTGAATTTCTACTTAACTATCTCCTATCAGGAGAGACCTCAGGGCTGCATCTTTTGAGCGCAGTACTGAGCCTGAAAAGCGTTTCCAACCCCACTTACAAGTAAAACTAGCTAAAATGTGCCTGGCTGCTGTTCACTGAAAAGCTCATTCTGGGTAAATTTTTGGTATACATTTGCTTCTGCCGGGTCAGCTGAGCAGTGAATTTCTACTTAACTACCTCCTATCAGGAGAGACCTCAGGGCTGCATTTTTTGAGCGCAGTACTGAGCCTGAAAAGCGTTTACAACCCCACTTACAAGTAAAACTAGCTAAAATGTGCCTGGCTGCTGTTCACTGAAAAGCTCATTCTGGGTACATTTTTGGTATACATTTGCTTCTGCCGGGTCAGCTGAGCAGTGAATTTCTACTTAACTACCTCCTATCAGGAGAGACCTCAGGGCTGCATCTTTTGAGCGCAGTACTGAGCCTGAAAAGCGTTTACAACCCCACTTACAAGTAAAACTAGCTCAAATGTGCCTGGCTGCTGTTCACTGAAAAGCTCATTCTGGGTACATTTTTGGTATACATTTGCTTCTGCCGGGTCAGCTGAGCAGTGAATTTCTACTTAACTATCTCCTATCAGGAGAGACCTCAGGGCTGCATCTTTTGAGCGCAGTACTGAGCCTGAAAAGCGTTTCCAACCCCACTTACAAGTAAAACTAGCTAAAATGTGCCTGGCTGCTGTTCACTGAAAAGCTCATTCTGGGTAAATTTTTGGTATACATTTGCTTCTGCCGGGTCAGCTGAGCAGTGAATTTCTACTTAACTACCCCCTATCAGGAGAGACCTCAGGGCTGCATCTTTTGAGCTCAGTACTGAGCCTGAAAAGCGTTTACAACCCCAGTTACAAGTAAAACTAGCTAAAATGTGCCTGGCTGCTGTTCACTGAAAAGCTCATTCTGGGTACATTTTTGGTATACATTTGCTTCTGCCGGGTCAGCTGAGCAGTGAATTTCTACTTAACTACCTCCTATCAGGAGAGACCTCAGGGCTGCATCTTTTGAGCGCAGTACTGAGCCTGAAAAGCGTTTACAACCCCACTTACAAGTAAAACTAGCTAAAATGTGCCTGGCTGCTGTTCACTGAAAAGCTCATTCTGGGTACATTTTTGGTATACATTTGCTTCTGCCGGGTCAGCTGAGCAGTGAATTTCTACTTAACTACCTCCTATCAGGAGAGACCTCAGGGCTGCATCTTTTGAGCGCAGTACTGAGCCTGAAAACCGTTTACAACCCCAGTTACAAGTAAAACTAGCTAAAATGTGCCTGGCTGCTATTCACTGAAAAGCTCATTCTGGGTATATTTTTGGTATACATTTGCTTCTGCCGGGTCAGCTGAGCAGTGAATTTCTACTTAACTACCTCCTATCAGGAGAGACCTCAGGGCTGCATCTTTTGAGCGCAGTACTGAGCCTGAAAAGCGTTTACAACCCCACTTACAAGTAAAACTAGCTAAAATGTGCCTGGCTGCTGTTCACTGAAAAGCTAATTCTGGGTACATTTTTGGTATACATTTGCTTCTGCCGGGTCAGCTGAGCAGTAAATTTCTACTTAACTACCTCCTATCAGGAGAGACCTCAGGGCTGCATCTTTTGAGCGCAGTACTGAGCCTGAAAAGCGTTTACAACCCCACTTACAAGTAAAACTGGCTAAAATGTGCCTGGCTGCTGTTCACTGAAAAGCTCATTCTGGGTACATTTTTGGTATACATTTGCTTCTGCCGGGTCAGCTGAGCAGTGAATTTCTACTTAACTACCCCCTATCAGGAGAGACCTCAGGGCTGCATCTTTTGAGCGCAGTACTGAGCCTGAAAAGCGTTTACAACCCCACTTACAAGTAAAACTAGCTAAAATGTGCCTGGCTGCTGTTCACTGAAAAGCTCCTTCTGGGTACATTTTTGGTATACATTTGCTTCTGCCGGGTCAGCTAAGCAGTGAATTTCTACTTAACTACCCCCTATCAGGAGAGACCTCAGGGCTGCATCTTTTGAGCGCAGTACTGAGCCTGAAAAGCGTTTACAACCCCAGTTACAAGTAAAACTAGCTAAAATGTGCCTGGCTGCTGTTCACTGAAAAGCTCATTCTGGGTACATTTTTGGTATACATTTGCTTCTGCCGGGTCAGCTGAGCAGTGAATTTCTACTTAACTACCTCCTATCAGGAGAGACCTCAGGGCTGCATTTTTTGAGCGCAGTACTGAGCCTGAAAAGCGTTTACAACCCCACTTACAAGTTAAACTAGCTAAAATGTGCCTGGCTGCTGTTTACTGAAAAGCTCATTCTGGGTACATTTTTGGTATACATTTGCTTCTGCCGGGTCAGCTGAGCAGTGAATTTCTACTTAACTACCTCCTATCAGGAGAGACCTCAGGGCTGCATCTTTTGAGCGCAGTACTGAGCCTGAAAAGCGTTTACAACCCCACTTACAAGTAAAACTAGCTAAAATGTGCCTGGCTGCTGTTCACTGAAAAGCTCATTCTGGGTACATTTTTGGTATACATTTGCTTCTGCCGGGTCAGCTGAGCAGTGAATTTCTACTTAACTATCTCCTATCAGGAGAGACCTCAGGGCTGCATCTTTTGAGCGCAGTATTGAGCCTGAAAAGCGTTTCCAACCCCACTTACAAGTAAAACTAGCTAAAATGTGCCTGGCTGCTGTTCACTGAAAAGCTCATTCTGGGTACATTTTTGGTATACATTTGCTTCTGCCGGGTCAGCTGAGCAGTGAATTTCTACTTAACTATCTCCTATCAGGAGAGACCTCAGGGCTGCATCTTTTGAGCGCAGTATTGAGCCTGAAAAGCGTTTCCAACCCCAGTTACAAGTAAAACTAGCTAAAATGTGCCTGGCTGCTGTTCACTGAAAAGCTCATTCTGGGTACATTTTTGGTATACATTTGCTTCTGCCGGGTCAGCTGAGCAGTGAATTTCTACTTAACTACCTCCTATCAGGAGAGACCTCAGGGCTGCATCTTTTGAGCGCAGTACTGAGCCTGAAAAGCGTTTACAACCCCAGTTACAAGTAAAACTAGCTAAAATGTGCCTGGCTGCTGTTCACTGAAAAGTTCATTCTGGGTACATTTTTGGTATACATTTGCTTCTGCCGGGTCAGCTGAGCAGTGAATTTCTACTTAACTACCTCCTATCAGGAGAGACCTCAGGGCTGCATCTTTTGAGCGCAGTACTGAGCCTGAAAAGCGTTTACAACCCCACTTACAAGTAAAACTAGCTAAAATGTGCCTGGCTGCTGTTCACTGAAAAGCTCATTCTGGGTACATTTTTGGTATACATTTGCTTCTGCCGGGTCAGCTGAGCAGTGAATTTCTACTTAACTACCTCCTATCAGGAGAGACCTCAGGGCTGCATCTTTTGAGCGCAGTACTGAGCCTGAAAAGCGTTTACAACCCCACTTACAAGTAAAACTAGCTAAAATGTGCCTGGCTGCTGTTCACTGAAAAGCTCATTCTGGGTACATTTTTGGTATACATTTGCTTCTGCCGGGTCAGCTGAGCAGTGAATTTCTACTTAACTATCTCCTATCAGGAGAGACCTCAGGGCTGCATCTTTTGAGCGCAGTACTGAGCATGAAAAGCGTTTCCAACCTTACTTACAAGTAAAACTAGCTAAAATGTGCCTGGCTGCTGTTCACTGAAAAGCTCATTCTGGGTACATTTTTGGTATACATTTGCTTCTGCCGGGTCAGCTGAGCAGTGAATTTCTACTTAACTACCTCCTATCAGGAGAGACCTCAGGGCTGCATCTTTTGAGCGCAGTACTGAGCCTGAAAAGCGTTTACAACCCCAGCCACAAGTAAAACTAGCTAAAATGTGCCTGGCTGCTGTTCACTGAAAAGCTCATTCTGGGTACATTTTTGGTATACATTTGCTTCTGCCGGGTCAGCTGAGCAGTGAATTTCTACTTAACTACCTCCTATCAGGAGAGACCTCAGGGCTGCATTTTTTGAGCACAGTACTGAGCCTGAAAAGCGTTTACAACCCCACTTACAAGTAAAACTAGCTAAAATGTGCCTGGCTGCTGTTCACTGAAAAGCTCATTCTGGGTACATTTTTGGTATACATTTGCTTCTGCTGGGTCAGCTGAGCAGTGAATTTCTACTTAACTACCTCCTATCAGGAGAGACCTCAGGGCTGCATCTTTTGAGCGCAGTACTGAGCCTGAAAAGCGTTTACAACCCCACTTACAAGTAAAACTAGCTAAAATGTGCCTGGCTGCTGTTCACTGAAAAGCTCATTCTGGGTACATTTTTGGTATACATTTGCTTCTGCCGGGTCAGCTGAGCAGTGAATTTCTACTTAACTATCTCCTATCAGGAGAGACCTCAGGGCTGCATCTTTTGAGCGCAGTACTGAGCCTGAAAAGCGTTTCCAACCCCACTTACAAGTAAAACTAGCTAAAATGTGCCTGGCTGCTGTTCACTGAAAAGCTCATTCTGGGTACATTTTTGGTATACATTTGCTTCTGCCGGGTCATCTGAGCAGTGAATTTCTACTTAACTACCTCCTATCAGGAGAGACCTCAGGGCTGCATCTTTTGAGCGCAGTACTGAGCCTGAAAAGCGTTTACAACCCCAGTTACAAGTAAAACTAGCTAAAATGTGCCTGGCTGCTGTTCACTGAAAAGCTCATTCTGGGTACATTTTTGGTATACATTTGCTTCTGCCGGGTCAGCTGAGCAGTGAATTTCTACTTAACTACCTCCTATCAGGAGAGACCTCAGGGCTGCATCTTTTGAGCGCAGTACTGAGCCTGAAAAGCGTTTACAACCCCACTTACAAGTAAAACTAGCTAAAATGTGCCTGGCTGCTGTTCACTGAAAAGCTCATTCTGGGTACATTTTTTGTATACATTTGCTTCTGCCGGGTCAGCTGAGCAGTGAATTTCTACTTAACTATCTCCTATCAGGAGAGACCTCAGGGCTGCATCTTTTGAGCGCAGTACTGAGCCTGAAAAGCGTTTCCAACCCCACTTACAAGTAAAACTAGCTAAAATGTGCCTGGCTGCTGTTCACTGAAAAGCTCATTCTGGGTACATTTTTGGTATACATTTGCTTCTGCCGGGTCAGCTGAGCAGTGAATTTCTACTTAACTACCTCCTATCAGGAGAGACCTCAGGGCTGCATTTTTTGAGCGCAGTACTGAGCCTGAAAAGCGTTTACAACCCCACTTACAAGTAAAACTAGCTAAAATGTGCCTGGCTGCTGTTCACTGAAAAGCTCATTCTGGGTACATTTTTGGTATACATTTGCTTCTGCCGGGTCAGCTGAGCAGTGAATTTCTACTTAACTACCTCCTATCAGGAGAGACCTCAGGGCTGCATCTTTTGAGCGCAGTACTGAGCCTGAAAAGCGTTTACGACCCCACTTACAAGTAAAACTAGCTAAAATGTGCCTGGCTGCTGTTCACTGAAAAGCTCATTCTGGGTACATTTTTGGTATACATTTGCTTCTGCCGGGTCAGCTGAGCAGTGAATTTCTACTTAACTATCTCCTATCAGGAGAGACCTCAGGGCTGCATCTTTTGAGCGCAGTACTGAGCCTGAAAAGCGTTTCCAACCCCACTTACAAGTAAAACTAGCTAAAATGTGCCTGGCTGCTGTTCACTGAAAAGCTCATTCTGGGTACATTTTTGGTATACATTTGCTTCTGCCGGGTCAGCTGAGCAGTGAATTTCTACTTAACTACCTCCTATCAGGAGAGACCTCAGGGCTGCATCTTTTGAGCGCAGTACTGAGCCTGAAAAGCGTTTACAACCCCAGTTACAAGTAAAACTAGCTAAAATGTGCCTGGCTGCTGTTCACTGAAAAGTTCATTCTGGGTACATTTTTGGTATACATTTGCTTCTGCCGGGTCAGCTGAGCAGTGAATTTCTACTTAACTACCTCCTATCAGGAGAGACCTCAGGGCTGCATCTTTTGAGCGCAGTACTGAGCCTGAAAAGCGTTTACAACCCCACTTACAAGTAAAACTAGCTAAAATGTGCCTGGCTGCTGTTCACTGAAAAGCTCATTCTGGGTACATTTTTGGTATACATTTGCTTCTGCCGTGTCAGCTGAGCAGTGAATTTCTACTTAACTACCTCCTATCAGGAGAGACCTCAGGGCTGCATCTTTTGAGCGCAGTACTGAGCCTGAAAAGCGTTTACAACCCCACTTACAAGTAAAACTAGCTAAAATGTGCCTGGCTGCTGTTCACTGAAAAGCTCATTCTGGGTACATTTTTTGTATACATTTGCTTCTGCCGGGTCAGCTGAGCAGTGAATTTCTACTTAACTATCTCCTACCAGGAGAGACCTCAGGGCTGCATCTTTTGAGCGCAGTACTGAGCATGAAAAGCGTTTCCAACCCCACTTACAAGTAAAACTAGCTAAAATGTGCCTGGCTGCTGTTCACTGAAAAGCTCATTCTGGGTACTTTTCTGGTATACATTTGCTTCTGCCGGGTCAGCTGAGCAGTGAATTTCTACTTAACTACCTCCTATCAGGAGAGACCTCAGGGCTGCATCTTTTGAGCGCAGTACTGAGCCTGAAAAGCGTTTACAACCCCAGCCACAAGTAAAACTAGCTAAAATGTGCCTGGCTGCTGTTCACTGAAAAGCTCATTCTGGGTACATTTTTGGTATACATTTGCTTCTGCCGGGTCAGCTGAGCAGTGAATTTCTACTTAACTACCTCCTATCAGGAGAGACCTCAGGGCTGCATTTTTTGAGCACAGTACTGAGCCTGAAAAGCGTTTACAACCCCACTTACAAGTAAAACTAGCTAAAATGTGCCTGGCTGCTGTTCACTGAAAAGCTCATTCTGGGTACATTTTTGGTATACATTTGCTTCTGCCGGGTCAGCTGAGCAGTGAATTTCTACTTAACTACCTCCTATCAGGAGAGACCTCAGGGCTGCATCTTTTGAGCGCAGTACTGAGCCTGAAAAGCGTTTACAACCCCACTTACAAGTAAAACTAGCTAAAATGTGCCTGGCTGCTGTTCACTGAAAAGCTCATTCTGGGTACATTTTTGGTATACATTTGCTTCTGCCGGGTCAGCTGAGCAGTGAATTTCTACTTAACTATCTCCTATCAGGAGAGACCTCAGGGCTGCATCTTTTGAGCGCAGTACTGAGCCTGAAAAGCGTTTCCAACCCCACTTACAAGTAAAACTAGCTAAAATGTGCCTGGCTGCTGTTCACTGAAAAGCTCATTCTGGGTACATTTTTGGTATACATTTGCTTCTGCCGGGTCATCTGAGCAGTGAATTTCTACTTAACTACCTCCTATCAGGAGAGACCTCAGGGCTGCATCTTTTGAGCGCAGTACTGAGCCTGAAAAGCGTTTACAACCCCAGTTACAAGTAAAACTAGCTAAAATGTGCCTGGCTGCTGTTCACTGAAAAGCTCATTCTGGGTACATTTTTGGTATACATTTGCTTCTGCCGGGTCAGCTGAGCAGTGAATTTCTACTTAACTACCTCCTATCAGGAGAGACCTCAGGGCTGCATCTTTTGAGCGCAGTACTGAGCCTGAAAAGCGTTTACAACCCCACTTACAAGTAAAACTAGCTAAAATGTGCCTGGCTGCTGTTCACTGAAAAGCTCATTCTGGGTACATTTTTTGTATACATTTGCTTCTGCCGGGTCAGCTGAGCAGTGAATTTCTACTTAACTATCTCCTATCAGGAGAGACCTCAGGGCTGCATCTTTTGAGCGCAGTACTGAGCCTGAAAAGCGTTTACAACCCCACTTACAAGTAAAACTAGCTAAAATGTGCCTGGCTGCTGTTCACTGAAAAGCTCATTCTGGGTACATTTTTGGTATACATTTGCTTCTGCCGGGTCAGCTGAGCAGTGAATTTCTACTTAACTACCCCCTATCAGGAGAGACCTCAGGGCTGCATCTTTTGAGCGCAGTACTGAGCCTGAAAAGCGTTTACAACCCCACTTACAAGTAAAACTAGCTAAAATGTGCCTGGCTGCTGTTCACTGAAAAGCTCATTCTGGGTACATTTTTGGTATACATTTGCTTCTGCCGGGTCATCTGAGCAGTGAATTTCTACTTAACTACCTCCTATCAGGAGAGACCTCAGGGCTGCATCTTTTGAGCGCAGTACTGAGCCTGAAAAGCGTTTACAACCCCACTTACAAGTAAAACTAGCTAAAATGTGCCTGGCTGCTGTTCACTGAAAAGCTCATTCTGGGTACATTTTTGGTATACATTTGCTTCTGCCGGGTCAGCTGAGCAGTGAATTTCTACTTAACTATCTCCTATCAGGAGAGACCTCAGGGCTGCATCTTTTGAGCGCAGTACTGAGCCTGAAAAGCGTTTCCAACCCCACTTACAAGTAAAACTAGCTAAAATGTGCCTGGCTGCTGTTCACTGAAAAGCTCATTCTGGGTAAATTTTTGGTATACATTTGCTTCTGCCGGGTCAGCTGAGCAGTGAATTTCTACTTAACTACCTCCTATCAGGAGAGACCTCACGGCTGCATCTTTTGAGCGCAGTACTGAGCCTGAAAAGCGTTTACAACCCCACTTACAAGTAAAACTAGCTAAAATGTGCCTGGCTGCTGTTCACTGAAAAGCTCATTCTGGGTACATTTTTGGTATACATTTGCTTCTGCCGGGTCAGCTGAGCAGTGAATTTCTACTTAACTACCTCCTATCAGGAGAGACCTCAGGGCTGCATTTTTTGAGCGCAGTACTGGACTGAAAAGCGTTTACAACCCCACTTACAAGTAAAACTAGCTAAAATGTGCCTGGCTGCTGTTCACTGAAAAGCTCATTCTGGGTACATTTTTGGTATACATTTGCTTCTGCCGGGTCAGCTGAGCAGTGAATTTCTACTTAACTACCTCCTATCAGGAGAGACCTCAGGGCTGCATCTTTTGAGCGCAGTACTGAGCCTGAAAAGCGTTTCCAACCCCACTTACAAGTAAAACTAGCTAAAATGTGCCTGGCTGCTGTTCACTGAAAAGCTCATTCTGGGTACATTTTTGGTATACATTTGCTTCTGCCGGGTCATCTGAGCAGTGAATTTCTACTTAACTACCTCCTATCAGGAGAGACCTCAGGGCTGCATCTTTTGAGCGCAGTACTGAGCCTGAAAAGCGTTTACAACCCCAGTTACAAGTAAAACTAGCTAAAATGTGCCTGGCTGCTGTTCACTGAAAAGCTCATTCTGGGTACATTTTTGGTATACATTTGCTTCTGCCGGGTCAGCTGAGCAGTGAATTTCTACTTAACTACCTCCTATCAGGAGAGACCTCAGGGCTGCATCTTTTGAGCGCAGTACTGAGCCTGAAAAGCGTTTACAACCCCACTTACAAGTAAAACTAGCTAAAATGTGCCTGGCTGCTGTTCACTGAAAAGCTCATTCTGGGTACATTTTTTGTATACATTTGCTTCTGCCGGGTCAGCTGAGCAGTGAATTTCTACTTAACTATCTCCTATCAGGAGAGACCTCAGGGCTGCATCTTTTGAGCGCAGTACTGAGCCTGAAAAGCGTTTCCAACCCCACTTACAAGTAAAACTAGCTAAAATGTGCCTGGCTGCTGTTCACTGAAAAGCTCATTCTGGGTACATTTTTGGTATACATTTGCTTCTGCCGGGTCAGCTGAGCAGTGAATTTCTACTTAACTACCTCCTATCAGGAGAGACCTCAGGGCTGCATTTTTTGAGCGCAGTACTGAGCCTGAAAAGCGTTTACAACCCCACTTACAAGTAAAACTAGCTAAAATGTGCCTGGCTGCTGTTCACTGAAAAGCTCATTCTGGGTACATTTTTGGTATACATTTGCTTCTGCCGGGTCAGCTGAGCAGTGAATTTCTACTTAACTACCTCCTATCAGGAGAGACCTCAGGGCTGCATCTTTTGAGCGCAGTACTGAGCCTGAAAAGCGTTTACGACCCCACTTACAAGTAAAACTAGCTAAAATGTGCCTGGCTGCTGTTCACTGAAAAGCTCATTCTGGGTACATTTTTGGTATACATTTGCTTCTGCCGGGTCAGCTGAGCAGTGAATTTCTACTTAACTACCTCCTATCAGGAGAGACCTCAGGGCTGCATCTTTTGAGCGCAGTACTGAGCCTGAAAAGCGTTTACGACCCCACTTACAAGTAAAACTAGCTAAAATGTGCCTGGCTGCTGTTCACTGAAAAGCTCATTCTGGGTACATTTTTGGTATACATTTGCTTCTGCCGGGTCAGCTGAGCAGTGAATTTCTACTTAACTATCTCCTATCAGGAGAGACCTCAGGGCTGCATCTTTTGAGCGCAGTACTGAGCCTGAAAAGCGTTTCCAACCCCACTTACAAGTAAAACTAGCTAAAATGTGCCTGGCTGCTGTTCACTGAAAAGCTCATTCTGGGTACATTTTTGGTATACATTTGCTTCTGCCGGGTCAGCTGAGCAGTGAATTTCTACTTAACTACCTCCTATCAGGAGAGACCTCAGGGCTGCATCTTTTGAGCGCAGTACTGAGCCTGAAAAGCGTTTACAACCCCAGTTACAAGTAAAACTAGCTAAAATGTGCCTGGCTGCTGTTCACTGAAAAGCTCATTCTGGGTACATTTTTGGTATACATTTGCTTCTGCCGTGTCAGCTGAGCAGTGAATTTCTACTTAACTACCTCCTATCAGGAGAGACCTCAGGGCTGCATCTTTTGAGCGCAGTACTGAGCCTGAAAAGCGTTTACAACCCCACTTACAAGTAAAACTAGCTAAAATGTGCCTGGCTGCTGTTCACTGAAAAGCTCATTCTGGGTACATTTTTTGTATACATTTGCTTCTGCCGGGTCAGCTGAGCAGTGAATTTCTACTTAACTATCTCCTATCAGGAGAGACCTCAGGGCTGCATCTTTTGAGCGCAGTACTGAGCATGAAAAGCGTTTCCAACCCCACTTACAAGTAAAACTAGCTAAAATGTGCCTGGCTGCTGTTCACTGAAAAGCTCATTCTGGGTACTTTTCTGGTATACATTTGCTTCTGCCGGGTCAGCTGAGCAGTGAATTTCTACTTAACTACCTCCTATCAGGAGAGACCTCAGGGCTGCATCTTTTGAGCGCAGTACTGAGCCTGAAAAGCGTTTACAACCCCAGCCACAAGTAAAACTAGCTAAAATGTGCCTGGCTGCTGTTCACTGAAAAGCTCATTCTGGGTACATTTTTGGTATACATTTGCTTCTGCCGGGTCAGCTGAGCAGTGAATTTCTACTTAACTACCTCCTATCAGGAGAGACCTCAGGGCTGCATTTTTTGAGCACAGTACTGAGCCTGAAAAGCGTTTACAACCCCACTTACAAGTAAAACTAGCTAAAATGTGCCTGGCTGCTGTTCACTGAAAAGCTCATTCTGGGTACATTTTTGGTATACATTTGCTTCTGCCGGGTCAGCTGAGCAGTGAATTTCTACTTAACTACCTCCTATCAGGAGAGACCTCAGGGCTGCATCTTTTGAGCGCAGTACTGAGCCTGAAAAGCGTTTACAACCCCCCTTACAAGTAAAACTAGCTAAAATGTGCCTGGCTGCTGTTCACTGAAAAGCTCATTCTGGGTACATTTTTGGTATACATTTGCTTCTGCCGGGTCAGCTGAGCAGTGAATTTCTACTTAACTATCTCCTATCAGGAGAGACCTCAGGGCTGCATCTTTTGAGCGCAGTACTGAGCCTGAAAAGCGTTTCCAACCCCACTTACAAGTAAAACTAGCTAAAATGTGCCTGGCTGCTGTTCACTGAAAAGCTCATTCTGGGTACATTTTTGGTATACATTTGCTTCTGCCGGGTCATCTGAGCAGTGAATTTCTACTTAACTACCTCCTATCAGGAGAGACCTCAGGGCTGCATCTTTTGAGCGCAGTACTGAGCCTGAAAAGCGTTTACAACCCCAGTTACAAGTAAAACTAGCTAAAATGTGCCTGGCTGCTGTTCACTGAAAAGCTCATTCTGGGTACATTTTTGGTATACATTTGCTTCTGCCGGGTCAGCTGAGCAGTGAATTTCTACTTAACTACCTCCTATCAGGAGAGACCTCAGGGCTGCATCTTTTGAGCGCAGTACTGAGCCTGAAAAGCGTTTACAACCCCACTTACAAGTAAAACTAGCTAAAATGTGCCTGGCTGCTGTTCACTGAAAAGCTCATTCTGGGTACATTTTTTGTATACATTTGCTTCTGCCGGGTCAGCTGAGCAGTGAATTTCTACTTAACTATCTCCTATCAGGAGAGACCTCAGGGCTGCATCTTTTGAGCGCAGTACTGAGCCTGAAAAGCGTTTACAACCCCACTTACAAGTAAAACTAGCTAAAATGTGCCTGGCTGCTGTTCACTGAAAAGCTCATTCTGGGTACATTTTTGGTATACATTTGCTTCTGCCGGGTCAGCTGAGCAGTGAATTTCTACTTAACTACCCCCTATCAGGAGAGACCTCAGGGCTGCATCTTTTGAGCGCAGTACTGAGCCTGAAAAGCGTTTACAACCCCAGTTACAAGTAAAACTAGCTAAAATGTGCCTGGCTGCTGTTCACTGAAAAGCTCATTCTGGGTACATTTTTGGTATACATTTGCTTCTGCCGGGTCAGCTGAGCAGTGAATTTCTACTTAACTACCTCCTATCAGGAGAGACCTCAGGGCTGCATTTTTTGAGCGCAGTACTGAGCCTGAAAAGCGTTTACAACCCCACTTACAAGTAAAACTAGCTAAAATGTGCCTGGCTGCTGTTCACTGAAAAGCTCATTCTGGGTACATTTTTGGTATACATTTGCTTCTGCCGGGTCATCTGAGCAGTGAATTTCTACTTAACTACCTCCTATCAGGAGAGACCTCAGGGCTGCATCTTTTGAGCGCAGTACTGAGCCTGAAAAGCGTTTACAACCCCACTTACAAGTAAAACTAGCTAAAATGTGCCTGGCTGCTGTTCACTGAAAAGCTCATTCTGGGTACATTTTTGGTATACATTTGCTTCTGCCGGGTCAGCTGAGCAGTGAATTTCTACTTAACTATCTCCTATCAGGAGAGACCTCAGGGCTGCATCTTTTGAGCGCAGTACTGAGCCTGAAAAGCGTTTCCAACCCCACTTACAAGTAAAACTAGCTAAAATGTGCCTGGCTGCTGTTCACTGAAAAGCTCATTCTGGGTAAATTTTTGGTATACATTTGCTTCTGCCGGGTCAGCTGAGCAGTGAATTTCTACTTAACTACCTCCTATCAGGAGAGACCTCACGGCTGCATCTTTTGAGCGCAGTACTGAGCCTGAAAAGCGTTTACAACCCCACTTACAAGTAAAACTAGCTAAAATGTGCCTGGCTGCTGTTCACTGAAAAGCTCATTCTGGGTACATTTTTGGTATACATTTGCTTCTGCCGGGTCAGCTGAGCAGTGAATTTCTACTTAACTACCTCCTATCAGGAGAGACCTCAGGGCTGCATTTTTTGAGCGCAGTACTGAGCCTGAAAAGCGTTTACAACCCCACTTACAAGTAAAACTAGCTAAAATGTGCCTGGCTGCTGTTCACTGAAAAGCTCATTCTGGGTACATTTTTGGTATACATTTGCTTCTGCCGGGTCAGCTGAGCAGTGAATTTCTACTTAACTACCTCCTATCAGGAGAGACCTCAGGGCTGCATCTTTTGAGCGCAGTACTGAGCCTGAAAAGCGTTTACAACCCCACTTACAAGTAAAACTAGCTCAAATGTGCCTGGCTGCTGTTCACTGAAAAGCTCATTCTGGGTACATTTTTGGTATACATTTGCTTCTGCCGGGTCAGCTGAGCAGTGAATTTCTACTTAACTATCTCCTATCAGGAGAGACCTCAGGGCTGCATCTTTTGAGCGCAGTACTGAGCCTGAAAAGCGTTTCCAACCCCACTTACAAGTAAAACTAGCTAAAATGTGCCTGGCTGCTGTTCACTGAAAAGCTCATTCTGGGTAAATTTTTGGTATACATTTGCTTCTGCCGGGTCAGCTGAGCAGTGAATTTCTACTTAACTACCCCCTATCAGGAGAGACCTCAGGGCTGCATCTTTTGAGCTCAGTACTGAGCCTGAAAAGCGTTTACAACCCCAGTTACAAGTAAAACTAGCTAAAATGTGCCTGGCTGCTGTTCACTGAAAAGCTCATTCTGGGTACATTTTTGGTATACATTTGCTTCTGCCGGGTCAGCTGAGCAGTGAATTTCTACTTAACTACCTCCTATCAGGAGAGACCTCAGGGCTGCATCTTTTGAGCGCAGTACTGAGCCTGAAAAGCGTTTACAACCCCACTTACAAGTAAAACTAGCTAAAATGTGCCTGGCTGCTGTTCACTGAAAAGCTCATTCTGGGTACATTTTTGGTATACATTTGCTTCTGCCGGGTCAGCTGAGCAGTGAATTTCTACTTAACTACCTCCTATCAGGAGAGACCTCAGGGCTGCATCTTTTGAGCACAGTACTGAGCCTGAAAGGCGTTTACAACCCCACTTACAAGTAAAACTAGCTAAAATGTGCCTGGCTGCTGTTCACTGAAAAGCTCATTCTGGGTACATTTTTTGTATACATTTGCTTCTGCCGGGTCAGCTGAGCAGTGAATTTCTACTTAACTATCTCCTATCAGGAGAGACCTCAGGGCTGCATCTTTTGAGCGCAGTACTGAGCATGAAAAGCGTTTCCAACCCCACTTACAAGTAAAACTAGCTAAAATGTGCCTGGCTGCTGTTCACTGAAAAGCTCATTCTGGGTACATTTTTGGTATACATTTGCTTCTGCCGGGTCAGCTGAGCAGTGAATTTCTACTTAACTACCTCCTATCAGGAGAGACCTCAGGGCTGCATCTTTTGAGCGCAGTACTGAGCCTGAAAAGCGTTTACAACCCCAGCCACAAGTAAAACTAGCTAAAATGTGCCTGGCTGCTGTTCACTGAAAAGCTCATTCTGGGTACATTTTTGGTATACATTTGCTTCTGCCGGGTCAGCTGAGCAGTGAATTTCTACTTAACTACCTCCTATCAGGAGAGACCTCAGGGCTGCATTTTTTGAGCACAGTACTGAGCCTGAAAAGCGTTTACAACCCCACTTACAAGTAAAACTAGCTAAAATGTGCCTGGCTGCTGTTCACTGAAAAGCTCATTCTGGGTACATTTTTGGTATACATTTGCTTCTGCCGGGTCAGCTGAGCAGTGAATTTCTACTTAACTACCTCCTATCAGGAGAGACCTCAGGGCTGCATCTTTTGAGCGCAGTACTGAGCCTGAAAAGCGTTTACAACCCCACTTACAAGTAAAACTAGCTAAAATGTGCCTGGCTGCTGTTCACTGAAAAGCTCATTCTGGGTACATTTTTGGTATACATTTGCTTCTGCCGGGTCAGCTGAGCAGTGAATTTCTACTTAACTATCTCCTATCAGGAGAGACCTCAGGGCTGCATCTTTTGAGCGCAGTACTGAGCCTGAAAAGCGTTTCCAACCCCACTTACAAGTAAAACTAGCTAAAATGTGCCTGGCTGCTGTTCACTGAAAAGCTCATTCTGGGTACATTTTTGGTATACATTTGCTTCTGCCGGGTCATCTGAGCAGTGAATTTCTACTTAACTACCTCCTATCAGGAGAGACCTCAGGGCTGCATCTTTTGAGCGCAGTACTGAGCCTGAAAAGCGTTTACAACCCCAGTTACAAGTAAAACTAGCTAAAATGTGCCTGGCTGCTGTTCACTGAAAAGCTCATTCTGGGTACATTTTTGGTATACATTTGCTTCTGCCGGGTCAGCTGAGCAGTGAATTTCTACTTAACTACCTCCTATCAGGAGAGACCTCAGGGCTGCATCTTTTGAGCGCAGTACTGAGCCTGAAAAGCGTTTACAACCCCACTTACAAGTAAAACTAGCTAAAATGTGCCTGGCTGCTGTTCACTGAAAAGCTCATTCTGGGTACATTTTTTGTATACATTTGCTTCTGCCGGGTCAGCTGAGCAGTGAATTTCTACTTAACTATCTCCTATCAGGAGAGACCTCAGGGCTGCATCTTTTGAGCGCAGTACTGAGCCTGAAAAGCGTTTCCAACCCCACTTACAAGTAAAACTAGCTAAAATGTGCCTGGCTGCTGTTCACTGAAAAGCTCATTCTGGGTACATTTTTGGTATACATTTGCTTCTGCCGGGTCAGCTGAGCAGTGAATTTCTACTTAACTACCTCCTATCAGGAGAGACCTCAGGGCTGCATTTTTTGAGCGCAGTACTGAGCCTGAAAAGCGTTTACAACCCCACTTACAAGTAAAACTAGCTAAAATGTGCCTGGCTGCTGTTCACTGAAAAGCTCATTCTGGGTACATTTTTGGTATACATTTGCTTCTGCCGGGTCAGCTGAGCAGTGAATTTCTACTTAACTACCTCCTATCAGGAGAGACCTCAGGGCTGCATCTTTTGAGCGCAGTACTGAGCCTGAAAAGCGTTTATGACCCCACTTACAAGTAAAACTAGCTAAAATGTGCCTGGCTGCTGTTCACTGAAAAGCTCATTCTGGGTACATTTTTGGTATACATTTGCTTCTGCCGGGTCAGCTGAGCAGTGAATTTCTACTTAACTATCTCCTATCAGGAGAGACCTCAGGGCTGCATCTTTTGAGCGCAGTACTGAGCCTGAAAAGCGTTTCCAACCCCACTTACAAGTAAAACTAGCTAAAATGTGCCTGGCTGCTGTTCACTGAAAAGCTCATTCTGGGTACATTTTTGGTATACATTTGCTTCTGCCGGGTCAGCTGAGCAGTGAATTTCTACTTAACTACCTCCTATCAGGAGAGACCTCAGGGCTGCATCTTTTGAGCGCAGTACTGAGCCTGAAAAGCGTTTACAACCCCAGTTACAAGTAAAACTAGCTAAAATGTGCCTGGCTGCTGTTCACTGAAAAGTTCATTCTGGGTACATTTTTGGTATACATTTGCTTCTGCCGGGTCAGCTGAGCAGTGAATTTCTACTTAACTACCTCCTATCAGGAGAGACCTCAGGGCTGCATCTTTTGAGCGCAGTACTGAGCCTGAAAAGCGTTTACAACCCCACTTACAAGTAAAACTAGCTAAAATGTGCCTGGCTGCTGTTCACTGAAAAGCTCATTCTGGGTACATTTTTGGTATACATTTGCTTCTGCCGGGTCAGCTGAGCAGTGAATTTCTACTTAACTACCTCCTATCAGGAGAGACCTCAGGGCTGCATCTTTTGAGCGCAGTACTGAGCCTGAAAAGCGTTTACAACCCCACTTACAAGTAAAACTAGCTAAAATGTGCCTGGCTGCTGTTCACTGAAAAGCTCATTCTGGGTACATTTTTTGTATACATTTGCTTCTGCCGGGTCAGCTGAGCAGTGAATTTCTACTTAACTATCTCCTATCAGGAGAGACCTCAGGGCTGCATCTTTTGAGCGCAGTACTGAGCATGAAAAGCGTTTCCAACCCCACTTACAAGTAAAACTAGCTAAAATGTGCCTGGCTGCTGTTCACTGAAAAGCTCATTCTGGGTACATTTTTGGTATACATTTGCTTCTGCCGGGTCAGCTGAGCAGTGAATTTCTACTTAACTACCTCCTATCAGGAGAGACCTCAGGGCTGCATCTTTTGAGCGCAGTACTGAGCCTGAAAAGCGTTTACAACCCCAGCCACAAGTAAAACTAGCTAAAATGTGCCTGGCTGCTGTTCACTGAAAAGCTCATTCTGGGTACATTTTTGGTATACATTTGCTTCTGCCGGGTCAGCTGAGCAGTGAATTTCTACTTAACTACCTCCTATCAGGAGAGACCTCAGGGCTGCATTTTTTAAGCACAGTACTGAGCCTGAAAAGCGTTTACAACCCCACTTACAAGTAAAACTAGCTAAAATGTGCCTGGCTGCTGTTCACTGAAAAGCTCATTCTGGGTACATTTTTGGTATACATTTGCTTCTGCCGGGTCAGCTGAGCAGTGAATTTCTACTTAACTACCTCCTATCAGGAGAGACCTCAGGGCTGCATCTTTTGAGCGCAGTACTGAGCCTGAAAAGCGTTTACAACCCCACTTACAAGTAAAACTAGCTAAAATGTGCCTGGCTGCTGTTCACTGAAAAGCTCATTCTGGGTACATTTTTGGTATACATTTGCTTCTGCCGGGTCAGCTGAGCAGTGAATTTCTACTTAACTATCTCCTATCAGGAGAGACCTCAGGGCTGCATCTTTTGAGCGCAGTACTGAGCCTGAAAAGCGTTTCCAACCCCACTTACAAGTAAAACTAGCTAAAATGTGCCTGGCTGCTGTTCACTGAAAAGCTCATTCTGGGTACATTTTTGGTATACATTTGCTTCTGCCGGGTCAGCTGAGCAGTGAATTTCTACTTAACTACCTCCTATCAGGAGAGACCTCAGGGCTGCATCTTTTGAGCGCAGTACTGAGCCTGAAAAGCGTTTACAACCCCACTTACAAGTAAAACTAGCTAAAATGTGCCTGGCTGCTGTTCACTGAAAAGCTCATTCTGGGTACATTTTTTGTATACATTTGCTTCTGCCGGGTCAGCTGAGCAGTGAATTTCTACTTAACTATCTCCTATCAGGAGAGACCTCAGGGCTGCATCTTTTGAGCGCAGTACTGAGCCTGAAAAGCGTTTACAACCCCACTTACAAGTAAAACTAGCTAAAATGTGCCTGGCTGCTGTTCACTGAAAAGCTCATTCTGGGTACATTTTTGGTATACATTTGCTTCTGCCGGGTCAGCTGAGCAGTGAATTTCTACTTAACTACCCCCTATCAGGAGAGACCTCAGGGCTGCATCTTTTGAGCGCAGTACTGAGCCTGAAAAGCGTTTACAACCCCAGTTACAAGTAAAACTAGCTAAAATGTGCCTGGCTGCTGTTCACTGAAAAGCTCATTCTGGGTACATTTTTGGTATACATTTGCTTCTGCCGGGTCAGCTGAGCAGTGAATTTCTACTTAACTACCTCCTATCAGGAGAGACCTCAGGGCTGCATTTTTTGAGCGCAGTACTGAGCCTGAAAAGCGTTTACAACCCCACTTACAAGTAAAACTAGCTAAAATGTGCCTGGCTGCTGTTCACTGAAAAGCTCATTCTGGGTACATTTTTGGTATACATTTGCTTCTGCCGGGTCAGCTGAGCAGTGAATTTCTACTTAACTACCTCCTATCAGGAGAGACCTCAGGGCTGCATCTTTTGAGCGCAGTACTGAGCCTGAAAAGCGTTTACAACCCCACTTACAAGTAAAACTAGCTAAAATGTGCCTGGCTGCTGTTCACTGAAAAGCTCATTCTGGGTACATTTTTGGTATACATTTGCTTCTGCCGGGTCAGCTGAGCAGTGAATTTCTACTTAACTATCTCCTATCAGGAGAGACCTCAGGGCTGCATCTTTTGAGCGCAGTACTGAGCCTGAAAAGCGTTTCCAACCCCACTTACAAGTAAAACTAGCTAAAATGTGCCTGGCTGCTGTTCACTGAAAAGCTCATTCTGGGTAAATTTTTGGTATACATTTGCTTCTGCCGGGTCAGCTGAGCAGTGAATTTCTACTTAACTACCTCCTATCAGGAGAGACCTCAGGGCTGCATCTTTTGAGCGCAGTACTGAGCCTGAAAAGCGTTTACAACCCCACTTACAAGTAAAACTAGCTAAAATGCGCCTGGCTGCTGTTCACTGAAAAGCTCATTCTGGGTACATTTTTGGTATACATTTGCTTCTGCCGGGTCAGCTGAGCAGTGAATTTCTACTTAACTACCTCCTATCAGGAGAGACCTCAGGGCTGCATTTTTTGAGCGCAGTACTGAGCCTGAAAAGCGTTTACAACCCCACTTACAAGTAAAACTAGCTAAAATGTGCCTGGCTGCTGTTCACTGAAAAGCTCATTCTGGGTACATTTTTGGTATACATGTGCTTCTGCCGGGTCAGCTGAGCAGTGAATTTCTACTTAACTACCTCCTATCAGGAGAGACCTCAGGGCTGCATCTTTTGAGTGCAGTACTGAGCCTGAAAAGCGTTTACAACCCCACTTACAAGTAAAACTAGCTAAAATGTGCCTGGCTGCTGTTCACTGAAAAGCTAATTCTGGGTACATTTTTGGTATACATTTGCTTCTGCCGGGTCAGCTGAGCAGTGAATTTCTACTTAACTACCTCCTATCAGGAGAGACCTCAGGGCTGCATCTTTTGAGCGCAGTACTGAGCCTGAAAAGCGTTTACAACCCCACTTACAAGTAAAACTAGCTAAAATGTGCCTGGCTGCTGTTCACTGAAAAGCTCATTCTGGGTACATTTTTGGTATACATTTGCTTCTGCCGGGTCAGCTGAGCAGTGAATTTCTACTTAACTACCCCCTATCAGGAGAGACCTCAGGGCTGCATCTTTTGAGCGCAGTACTGAGCCTGAAAAGCGTTTACAAACCCACTTACAAGTAAAACTAGCTAAAATGTGCCTGGCTGC
Source organism: Lissotriton vulgaris (assembly GCF_964263255.1). NCBI lineage: Eukaryota > Metazoa > Chordata > Amphibia > Caudata > Salamandridae > Lissotriton > Lissotriton vulgaris. Next base: position 203,662 of record NW_028244423.1, on the reverse strand, counting down.
TGTTCACTGAAAAGCTCATTCTGGGTACATTTTTGGTATACATTTGCTTCTGCCGGGTCAGCTGAGCAGTGAATTTCTACTTAACTACCCCCTATCAGGAGAGACCTCATGGCTGCATCTTTTGAGCGCAGTACTGAGCCTGAAAAAGCGTTTACAACCCCAGTTACAAGTAAAACTAGCTAAAATGTGCCTGGCTGCTGTTCACTCATTCTGGGTACATTTTTGGTATACATTTGCTTCTGCCGCGTCAGCTGAGCAGTGAATTTCTACTTAACTACCTCCTATCAGGAGAGACCTCAGGGCTGCATCTTTTGAGCTCAGTACTGAGCCTGAAAAGCGTTTACAACCCCACTTACAAGTAAAACTAGCTAAAATGTGCCTGGCTGCTGTTCACTGAAAAGCTCATTCTGTGTACATTTTTGGTATACATTTGCTTCTAGCTGAGCAGTGAATTTCTACTTAACTACCTCCTATCAGGAGAGACCTCAGGGCTGCATCTTTTGAGCGCAGTACTGAGCCTGAAAAGCATTTACAACCCCACTTACAAGTAAAACTAGCTAAAATGTGCCTGGCTGCTGTTCACTGAAAAGCTCATTCTGGGTACCTTTTTGGTATACATTTGCTTCTGCCGGGTCAGCTGAGCAGTGAATTTCTACTTAACTATCTCCTATCAGGAGAGACCTCAGGGCTGCATCTTTTGAGCGCAGTACTGAGCCTAAAAAGCGTTTCCAACCCCACTTACAAGTAAAACTAGCTAAAATGTGCCTGGCTGCTGTTCACTGAAAAGCTCATTCTGGGTAAATTTTTGGTATACATTTGCTTCTGCCGGGTCAGCTGAGCAGTGAATTTCTACTTAACTACCCCCTATCAGGAGAGACCTCAGGGCTGCATCTTTTGAGCACAGTATTGAGCCTGAAAAGCGTTTACAACCCCAGTTACAAGTAAAACTAGCTAAAATGTGCCTGGCTGCTGTTCACTGAAAAGCTCATTCTGGGTACATTTTTGGTATACATTTGCTTCTGCCGGGTCAGCTGAGCAGTGAATTTCTACTTAACTACCTCCTATCAGGAGAGACCTCAGGGCTGCATCTTTTGAGCGCAGTACTGAGCCTGAAAAGCGTTTACAACCCCACTTACAAGTAAAACTAGCTAAAATGTGCCTGGCTGCTGTTCACTGAAAAGCTCATTCTGGGTAAATTTTTGGTATACATTTGCTTCTGCCGGGTCAGCTGAGCAGCGAATTTCTACTTAACTACCTCCTATCAGGAGAGACCTCAGGGCTACATCTTTTGAGCGCAGTACTGAGCCTGAAAAGCGTTTACAACCCCACTTACAAGTAAAACTAGCTAAAATGTGCCTGGCTGCTGTTCACTGAAAAGCTCATTCTGGGTACATTTTTGGTATACATTTGCTTCTGCCGGGTCAGCTGAGCAGTGAATTTCTACTTAACTACCTCCTATCAGGAGAGACCTCAGGGCTGCATCTTTTGAGCGCAGTACTGAGCCTGAAAAGCGTTTACAACCCCACTTACAAGTAAAACTAGCTAAAATGTGCCTGGCTGCTGTTCACTGAAAAGCTCATTCTGGGTACATTTTTGGTATACATTTGCTTCTGCCGGGTCAGCTGAGCAGTGAATTTCTACTTAACTATCTCCTATCAGGAGAGACCTCAGGGCTGCATCTTTTGAGCGCAGTACTGAGCCTGAAAAGCGTTTCCAACCCCACTTACAAGTAAAACTAGCTAAAATGTGCCTGGCTGCTGTTCACTGAAAAGCTCATTCTGGGTACATTTTTGGTATACATTTGCTTCTGCCGGGTCAGCTGAGCAGTGAATTTCCACTTAACTACCTCCTATCAGGAGAGACCTCAGGGCTGCATCTTTTGAGCGCAGTACTGAGCCTGAAAAGCGTTTACAACCCCAGTCACAAGTAAAACTAGCTAAAATGTGCCTGGCTGCTGTTCACTGAAAAGCTCATTCTGGGTACATTTTTGGTATACATTTGCTTCTGCCGGGTCAGCTGAGCAGTGAATTTCTACTTAACTACCTCCTATCAGGAGAGACCTCAGGGCTGCATCTTTTGAGCGCAGTACTGAGCCTGAAAACCGTTTACAACCCCAGTTACAAGTAAAATTAGCTAAAATGTGCCTGGCTGCTATTCACTGAAAAGCTCATTCTGGGTATATTTTTGGTATACATTTGCTTCTGCCGGGTCAGCTGAGCAGTGAATTTCTACTTAACTACCTCCTATCAGGAGAGACCTCAGGGCTGCATCTTTTGAGTGCAGTACTGAACCTGAAAAGCGTTTACAACCCCACTTACAAGTAAAACTAGCTAAAATGTGCCTGGCTGCTGTTCACTGAAAAGCTAATTCTGGGTACATTTTTGGTATACATTTGCTTCTGCCGGGTCAGCTGAGCAGTGAATTTCTACTTAACTACCTCCTATCAGGAGAGACCTCAGGGCTGCATCTTTTGAGCGCAGTACTGAGCCTGAAAAGCGTTTACAACCCCACTTACAAGTAAAACTAGCTAAAATGTGCCTGGCTGCTGTTCACTGAAAAGCTCATTCTGGGTACATTTTTGGTATACATTTGCTTCTGCCGGGTCAGCTGAGCAGTGAATTTCTACTTAACTACCCCCTATCAGGAGAGACCTCAGGGCTGCATCTTTTGAGCGCAGTACTGAGCCTGAAAAGCGTTTACAACCCCACTTACAAGTAAAACTAGCTAAAATGTGCCTGGCTGCTGTTCACTGAAAAGCTCATTCTGGGTACATTTTTGGTATACATTTGCTTCTGCCGGGTCAGCTGAGCAGTGAATTTCTACTTAACTACCCCCTATCAGGAGAGACCTCAGGGCTGCATCTTTTGAGCGCAGTACTGAGCCTGAAAAGCGTTTACAACCCCAGTTACAAGTAAAACTAGCTAAAATGTGCCTGGCTGCTGTTCACTGAAAAGCTCATTCTGGGTACATTTTTGGTATACATTTGCTTCTGCCGGGTCAGCTGAGCAGTGAATTTCTACTTAACTACCTCCTATCAGGAGAGACCTCAGGGCTGCATTTTTTGAGCGCAGTACTGAGCCTGAAAAGCGTTTACAACCCCACTTACAAGTAAAACTAGCTAAAATGTGCCTGGCTGCTGTTCACTGAAACGCTCATTCTGGGTACATTTTTGGTATACATTTGCTTCTGCCGGGTCAGCTGAGCAGTGAATTTCTACTTAACTACCTCCTATCAGGAGAGACCTCAGGGCTGCATCTTTTGAGCGCAGTACTGAGCCTGAAAAGCGTTTACAACCCCACTTACAAGTAAAACTAGCTAAAATGTGCCTGGCTGCTGTTCACTGAAAAGCTCATTCTGGGTACATTTTTGGTATACATTTGCTTCTGCCGGGTCAGCTGAGCAGTGAATTTCTACTTAACTATCTCCTATCAGGAGAGACCTCAGGGCTGCATCTTTTGAGCGTAGTACTGAGCCTGAAAAGCGTTTCCAACCCCACTTACAAGTAAAACTAGCTAAAATGTGCCTGGCTGCTGTTCACTGAAAAGCTCATTCTGGGTAAATTTTTGGTATACATTTGCTTCTGCCGGGTCAGCTGAGCAGTGAATTTCTTCTTAACTACCCCCTATCAGGAGAGACCTCAGGGCTGCATCTTTTGAGCGCAGTATTGAGCCTGAAAAGCGTTTACAACCCCAGTTACAAGTAAAACTAGCTAAAATGTGCCTGGCTGCTGTTCACTGAAAAGCTCATTCTGGGTACATTTTTGGTATACATTTGCTTCTGCCGGGTCAGCTGAGCAGTGAATTTCTACTTAACTACCTCCTATCAGGAGAGACCTCAGGGCTGCATCTTTTGAGCGCAGTACTGAGCCTGAAAAGCGTTTACAACCCCACTTACAAGTAAAACTAGCTAAAATGTGCCTGGCTGCTGTTCACTGAAAAGCTCATTCTGGGTACATTTTTGGTATACATTTGCTTCTGCCGGGTCAGCTGAGCAGTGAATTTCTACTTAACTACCTCCTATCAGGAGAGACCTCAGGGCTACATCTTTTGAGCGCAGTACTGAGCCTGAAAAGCGTTTACAACCCCACTTACAAGTAAAACTAGCTAAAATGTGCCTGGCTGCTGTTCACTGAAAAGCTCATTCTGGGTACATTTTTGGTATACATTTGCTTCTGCCGGGTCAGCTGAGCAGTGAATTTCTACTTAACTATCTCCTATCAGGAGAGACCTCAGGGCTGCATCTTTTGAGCGTAGTACTGAGCCTGAAAAGCGTTTCCAACCCCACTTACAAGTAAAACTAGCTAAAATGTGCCTGGCTGCTGTTCACTGAAAAGCTCATTCTGGGTACATTTTTGGTATACATTTGCTTCTGCCGGGTCAGCTGAGCAGTGAATTTCTACTTAACTACCTCCTATCAGGAGAGACCTCAGGGCTGCATCTTTTGAGCGCAGTACTGAGCCTGAAAAGCGCTTACAACCCCAGTCACAAGTAAAACTAGCTAAAATATGCCTGGCTGCTGTTCACTGAAAAGCTCATTCTGGGTACATTTTTGGTATACATTTGCTTCTGCCGGGTCAGCTGAGCAGTGAATTTCTACTTAACTACCTCCTATCAGGAGAGACATCGGGGCTGCATCTTTTGAGCGCAGTACTGAGCCTGAAAACCGTTTACAACCCCAGTTACAAGTAAAACTAGCTAAAATGTGCCTGGCTGCTATTCACTGAAAAGCTCATTCTGGGTATATTTTTGGTATACATTTGCTTCTGCCGGGTCAGCTGAGCAGTGAATTTCTACTTAACTACCTCCTATCAGGAGAGACCTCAGGGCTGCATCTTTTGAGTGCAGTACTGAACCTGAAAAGCGTTTACAACCCCACTTACAAGTAAAACTAGCTAAAATGTGCCTGGCTGCTGTTCACTGAAAAGCTAATTCTGGGTACATTTTTGGTATACATTTGCTTCTGCCGGGTCAGCTGAGCAGTGAATTTCTACTTAACTACCCCCTATCAGGAGAGACCTCAGGGCTGCATCTTTTGAGTGCAGTACTGAGCCTGAAAAGCGTTTACAACCCCAGTTACAAGTAAAACTAGCTAAAATGTGCCTGGCTGCTGTTCACTGAAAAGCTCATTCTGGGTACATTTTTGGTATACATTTGCTTCTGCCGGGTCAGCTGAGCAGTGAATTTCTACTTAACTACCTCCTATCAGGAGAGACCTCAGGGCTGCATTTTTTGAGCGCAGTACTGAGCCTGAAAAGCGTTTACAACCCCACTTACAAGTAAAACTAGCTAAAATGTGCCTGGCTGCTGTTCACTGAAAAGCTCATTCTGGGTACATTTTTGGTATACATTTGCTTCTGCCGGGTCAGCTGAGCAGTGAATTTCTACTTAACTACCTCCTATCAGGAGAGACCTCAGGGCTGCATCTTTTGAGCGCAGTACTGAGCCTGAAAAGCGTTTACAACCCCACTTACAAGTAAAACTAGCTAAAATGTGCCTGGCTGCTGTTCACTGAAAAGCTCATTCTGGGTACATTTTTGGTATACATTTGCTTCTGCCGGGTCAGCTGAGCAGTGAATTTCTACTTAACTATCTCCTATCAGGAGAGACCTCAGGGCTGCATCTTTTGAGCGTAGTACTGAGCCTGAAAAGCGTTTCCAACCCCACTTACAAGTAAAACTAGCTAAAATGTGCCTGGCTGCTGTTCACTGAAAAGCTCATTCTGGGTAAATTTTTGGTATACATTTGCTTCTGCCGGGTCAGCTGAGCAGTGAATTTCTTCTTAACTACCCCCTATCAGGAGAGACCTCAGGGCTGCATCTTTTGAGCGCAGTATTGAGCCTGAAAAGCGTTTACAACCCCAGTTACAAGTAAAACTAGCTAAAATGTGCCTGGCTGCTGTTCACTGAAAAGCTCATTCTGGGTACATTTTTGGTATACATTTGCTTCTGCCGGGTCAGCTGAGCAGTGAATTTCTACTTAACTACCTCCTATCAGGAGAGACCTCAGGGCTGCATCTTTTGAGCGCAGTACTGAGCCTGAAAAGCGTTTACAACCCCACTTACAAGTAAAACTAGCTAAAATGTGCCTGGCTGCTGTTCACTGAAAAGCTCATTCTGGGTACATTTTTGGTATACATTTGCTTCTGCCTGGTCAGCTGAGCAGTGAATTTCTACTTAACTACCTCCTATCAGGAGAGACCTCAGGGCTACATCTTTTGAGCGCAGTACTGAGCCTGAAAAGCGTTTACAACCCCACTTACAAGTAAAACTAGCTAAAATGTGCCTGGCTGCTGTTCACTGAAAAGCTCATTCTGGGTACATTTTTGGTATACATTTGCTTCTGCCGGGTCAGCTGAGCAGTGAATTTCTACTTAACTACCTCCTATCAGGAGAGACCTCAGGGCTGCATCTTTTGAGCGCAGTACTGAGCCTGAAAAGCGTTTACAACCCCACTTACAAGTAAAACTAGCTAAAATGTGCCTGGCTGCTGTTCACTGAAAAGCTCATTCTGGGTACATTTTTGGTATACATTTGCTTCTGCCGGGTCAGCTGAGCAGTGAATTTCTACTTAACTATCTCCTATCAGGAGAGACCTCAGGGCTGCATCTTTTGAGCGCAGTACTGACGTTTCCAACCCCACTTACAAGTAAAACTAGCTAAAATGTGCCTGGCTGCTGTTCACTGAAAAGCTCATTCTGGGTACATTTTTGGTATACATTTGCTTCTGCCGGGTCAGCTGAGCAGTGAATTTCTACTTAACTACCTCCTATCAGGAGAGACCTCAGGGCTGCATCTTTTGAGCGCAGTACTGAGCCTGAAAAGCGTTTACAACCCCAGTCACAAGTAAAACTAGCTAAAATGTGCCTGGCTGCTGTTCACTGAAAAGCTCATTCTGGGTACATTTTTGGTATACATTTGCTTCTGCCGGGTCAGCTGAGCAGTGAATTTCTACTTAACTACCTCCTATCAGGAGAGACATCGGGGCTGCATCTTTTGAGCGCAGTACTGAGCCTGAAAACCGTTTACAACCCCAGTTACAAGTAAAACTAGCTAAAATGTGCCTGGCTGCTATTCACTGAAAAGCTCATTCTGGGTATATTTTTGGTATACATTTGCTTCTGCCGGGTCAGCTGAGCAGTGAATTTCTACTTAACTACCTCCTATCAGGAGAGACCTCAGGGCTGCATCTTTTGAGTGCAGTACTGAACCTGAAAAGCGTTTACAACCCCACTTACAAGTAAAACTAGCTAAAATGTGCCTGGCTGCTGTTCACTGAAAAGCTAATTCTGGGTACATTTTTGGTATACATTTGCTTCTGCCGGGTCAGCTGAGCAGTGAATTTCTACTTAACTACCTCCTATCAGGAGAGACCTCAGGGCTGCATCTTTTGAGCGCAGTACTGAGCCTGAAAAGCGTTTACAACCCCACTTACAAGTAAAACTAGCTAAAATGTGCCTGGCTGCTGTTCACTGAAAAGCTCATTCTGGGTACATTTTTGGTATACATTTGCTTCTGCCGGGTCAGCTGAGCAGTGAATTTCTACTTAACTACCCCCTATCAGGAGAGACCTCAGGGCTGCATCTTTTGAGCGCAGTACTGAGCCTGAAAAGCGTTTACAACCCCACTTACAAGTAAAACTAGCTAAAATGTGCCTGGCTGCTGTTCACTGAAAAGCTCATTCTGGGTACATTTTTGGTATACATTTGCTTCTGCCGGGTCAGCTGAGCAGTGAATTTCTACTTAACTACCCCCTATCAGGAGAGACCTCAGGGCTGCATCTTTTGAGCGCAGTACTGAGCCTGAAAAGCGTTTACAACCCCAGTTACAAGTAAAACTAGCTAAAATGTGCCTGGCTGCTGTTCACTGAAAAGCTCATTCTGGGTACATTTTTGGTATACATTTGCTTCTGCCGGGTCAGCTGAGCAGTGAATTTCTACTTAACTACCTCCTATCAGGAGAGACCTCAGGGCTGCATTTTTTGAGCGCAGTACTGAGCCTGAAAAGCGTTTACAACCCCACTTACAAGTAAAACTAGCTAAAATGTGCCTGGCTGCTGTTCACTGAAAAGCTCATTCTGGGTACATTTTTGGTATACATTTGCTTCTGCCGGGTCAGCTGAGCAGTGAATTTCTACTTAACTACCTCCTATCAGGAGAGACCTCAGGGCTGCATCTTTTGAGCGCAGTACTGAGCCTGAAAAGCGTTTACAACCCCACTTACAAGTAAAACTAGCTAAAATGTGCCTGGCTGCTGTTCACTGAAAAGCTCATTCTGGGTACATTTTTGGTATACATTTGCTTCTGCCGGGTCAGCTGAGCAGTGAATTTCTACTTAACTATCTCCTATCAGGAGAGACCTCAGGGCTGCATCTTTTGAGCGCAGTACTGAGCCTGAAAAGCGTTTCCAACCCCACTTACAAGTAAAACTAGCTAAAATGTGCCTGGCTGCTGTTCACTGAAAAGCTCATTCTGGGTAAATTTTTGGTATACATTTGCTTCTGCCGGGTCAGCTGAGCAGTGAATTTCTACTTAACTACCTCCTATCAGGAGAGACCTCAGGGCTGCATCTTTTGAGCGCAGTACTGAGCCTGAAAAGCGTTTACAACCCCACTTACAAGTAAAACTAGCTAAAATGTGCCTGGCTGCTGTTCACTGAAAAGCTCATTCTGGGTACATTTTTGGTATACATTTGCTTCTGCCGGGTCAGCTGAGCAGTGAATTTCTACTTAACTACCTCCTATCAGGAGAGACCTCAGGGCTGCATTTTTTGAGCGCAGTACTGAGCCTGAAAAGCGTTTACAACCCCACTTACAAGTAAAACTAGCTAAAATGTGCCTGGCTGCTGTTCACTGAAAAGCTCATTCTGGGTACATTTTTGGTATACATTTGCTTCTGCCGGGTCAGCTGAGCAGTGAATTTCTACTTAACTACCTCCTATCAGGAGAGACCTCAGGGCTGCATCTTTTGAGCGCAGTACTGAGCCTGAAAAGCGTTTACAACCCCACTTACAAGTAAAACTAGCTCAAATGTGCCTGGCTGCTGTTCACTGAAAAGCTCATTCTGGGTACATTTTTGGTATACATTTGCTTCTGCCGGGTCAGCTGAGCAGTGAATTTCTACTTAACTATCTCCTATCAGGAGAGACCTCAGGGCTGCATCTTTTGAGCGCAGTACTGAGCCTGAAAAGCGTTTCCAACCCCACTTACAAGTAAAACTAGCTAAAATGTGCCTGGCTGCTGTTCACTGAAAAGCTCATTCTGGGTAAATTTTTGGTATACATTTGCTTCTGCCGGGTCAGCTGAGCAGTGAATTTCTACTTAACTACCCCCTATCAGGAGAGACCTCAGGGCTGCATCTTTTGAGCTCAGTACTGAGCCTGAAAAGCGTTTACAACCCCAGTTACAAGTAAAACTAGCTAAAATGTGCCTGGCTGCTGTTCACTGAAAAGCTCATTCTGGGTACATTTTTGGTATACATTTGCTTCTGCCGGGTCAGCTGAGCAGTGAATTTCTACTTAACTACCTCCTATCAGGAGAGACCTCAGGGCTGCATCTTTTGAGCGCAGTACTGAGCCTGAAAAGCGTTTACAACCCCACTTACAAGTAAAACTAGCTAAAATGTGCCTGGCTGCTGTTCACTGAAAAGCTCATTCTGGGTACATTTTTGGTATACATTTGCTTCTGCCGGGTCAGCTGAGCAGTGAATTTCTACTTAACTACCTCCTATCAGGAGAGACCTCAGGGCTGCATCTTTTGAGCGCAGTACTGAGCCTGAAAACCGTTTACAACCCCAGTTACAAGTAAAACTAGCTAAAATGTGCCTGGCTGCTATTCACTGAAAAGCTCATTCTGGGTATATTTTTGGTATACATTTGCTTCTGCCGGGTCAGCTGAGCAGTGAATTTCTACTTAACTACCTCCTATCAGGAGAGACCTCAGGGCTGCATCTTTTGAGCGCAGTACTGAGCCTGAAAAGCGTTTACAACCCCACTTACAAGTAAAACTAGCTAAAATGTGCCTGGCTGCTGTTCACTGAAAAGCTAATTCTGGGTACATTTTTGGTATACATTTGCTTCTGCCGGGTCAGCTGAGCAGTAAATTTCTACTTAACTACCTCCTATCAGGAGAGACCTCAGGGCTGCATCTTTTGAGCGCAGTACTGAGCCTGAAAAGCGTTTACAACCCCACTTACAAGTAAAACTGGCTAAAATGTGCCTGGCTGCTGTTCACTGAAAAGCTCATTCTGGGTACATTTTTGGTATACATTTGCTTCTGCCGGGTCAGCTGAGCAGTGAATTTCTACTTAACTACCCCCTATCAGGAGAGACCTCAGGGCTGCATCTTTTGAGCGCAGTACTGAGCCTGAAAAGCGTTTACAACCCCACTTACAAGTAAAACTAGCTAAAATGTGCCTGGCTGCTGTTCACTGAAAAGCTCCTTCTGGGTACATTTTTGGTATACATTTGCTTCTGCCGGGTCAGCTAAGCAGTGAATTTCTACTTAACTACCCCCTATCAGGAGAGACCTCAGGGCTGCATCTTTTGAGCGCAGTACTGAGCCTGAAAAACGTTTACAACCCCAGTTACAAGTAAAACTAGCTAAAATGTGCCTGGCTGCTGTTCACTGAAAAGCTCATTCTGGGTACATTTTTGGTATACATTTGCTTCTGCCGGGTCAGCTGAGCAGTGAATTTCTACTTAACTACCTCCTATCAGGAGAGACCTCAGGGCTGCATTTTTTGAGCGCAGTACTGAGCCTGAAAAGCGTTTACAACCCCACTTACAAGTAAAACTAGCTAAAATGTGCCTGGCTGCTGTTCACTGAAAAGCTCATTCTGGGTACATTTTTGGTATACATTTGCTTCTGCCGGGTCAGCTGAGCAGTGAATTTCTACTTAACTACCTCCTATCAGGAGAGACCTCAGGGCTGCATCTTTTGAGCGCAGTACTGAGCCTGAAAAGCGTTTACAACCCCACTTACAAGTAAAACTAGCTAAAATGTGCCTGGCTGCTGTTCACTGAAAAGCTCATTCTGGGTACATTTTTGGTATACATTTGCTTCTGCCGGGTCAGCTGAGCAGTGAATTTCTACTTAACTATCTCCTATCAGGAGAGACCTCAGGGCTGCATCTTTTGAGCGCAGTATTGAGCCTGAAAAGCGTTTCCAACCCCACTTACAAGTAAAACTAGCTAAAATGTGCCTGGCTGCTGTTCACTGAAAAGCTCATTCTGGGTACATTTTTGGTATACATTTGCTTCTGCCGGGTCAGCTGAGCAGTGAATTTCTACTTAACTACCTCCTATCAGGAGAGACCTCAGGGCTGCATCTTTTGAGCGCAGTACTGAGCCTGAAAAGCGTTTACAACCCCAGTTACAAGTAAAACTAGCTAAAATGTGCCTGGCTGCTGTTCACTGAAAAGTTCATTCTGGGTACATTTTTGGTATACATTTGCTTCTGCCGGGTCAGCTGAGCAGTGAATTTCTACTTAACTACCTCCTATCAGGAGAGACCTCAGGGCTGCATCTTTTGAGCGCAGTACTGAGCCTGAAAAGCGTTTACAACCCCACTTACAAGTAAAACTAGCTAAAATGTGCCTGGCTGCTGTTCACTGAAAAGCTCATTCTGGGTACATTTTTGGTATACATTTGCTTCTGCCGGGTCAGCTGAGCAGTGAATTTCTACTTAACTACCTCCTATCAGGAGAGACCTCAGGGCTGCATCTTTTGAGCGCAGTACTGAGCCTGAAAAGCGTTTACAACCCCACTTACAAGTAAAACTAGCTAAAATGTGCCTGGCTGCTGTTCACTGAAAAGCTCATTCTGGGTACATTTTTGGTATACATTTGCTTCTGCCGGGTCAGCTGAGCAGTGAATTTCTACTTAACTACCTCCTATCAGGAGAGACCTCAGGGCTGCATCTTTTGAGCGCAGTACTGAGCCTGAAAAGCGTTTACAACCCCACTTACAAGTAAAACTAGCTAAAATGTGCCTGGCTGCTGTTCACTGAAAAGCTCATTCTGGGTACATTTTTTGTATACATTTGCTTCTGCCGGGTCAGCTGAGCAGTGAATTTCTACTTAACTATCTCCTATCAGGAGAGACCTCAGGGCTGCATCTTTTGAGCGCAGTACTGAGCATGAAAAGCGTTTCCAACCCCACTTACAAGTAAAACTAGCTAAAATGTGCCTGGCTGCTGTTCACTGAAAAGCTCATTCTGGGTACATTTTTGGTATACATTTGCTTCTGCCGGGTCAGCTGAGCAGTGAATTTCTACTTAACTACCTCCTATCAGGAGAGACCTCAGGGCTGCATCTTTTGAGCGCAGTACTGAGCCTGAAAAGCGTTTACAACCCCAGCCACAAGTAAAACTAGCTAAAATGTGCCTGGCTGCTGTTCACTGAAAAGCTCATTCTGGGTACATTTTTGGTATACATTTGCTTCTGCCGGGTCAGCTGAGCAGTGAATTTCTACTTAACTACCTCCTATCAGGAGAGACCTCAGGGCTGCATTTTTTGAGCACAGTACTGAGCCTGAAAAGCGTTTACAACCCCACTTACAAGTAAAACTAGCTAAAATGTGCCTGGCTGCTGTTCACTGAAAAGCTCATTCTGGGTACATTTTTGGTATACATTTGCTTCTGCTGGGTCAGCTGAGCAGTGAATTTCTACTTAACTACCTCCTATCAGGAGAGACCTCAGGGCTGCATCTTTTGAGCGCAGTACTGAGCCTGAAAAGCGTTTACAACCCCACTTACAAGTAAAACTAGCTAAAATGTGCCTGGCTGCTGTTCACTGAAAAGCTCATTCTGGGTACATTTTTGGTATACATTTGCTTCTGCCGGGTCAGCTGAGCAGTGAATTTCTACTTAACTATCTCCTATCAGGAGAGACCTCAGGGCTGCATCTTTTGAGCGCAGTACTGAGCCTGAAAAGCGTTTCCAACCCCACTTACAAGTAAAACTAGCTAAAATGTGCCTGGCTGCTGTTCACTGAAAAGCTCATTCTGGGTACATTTTTGGTATACATTTGCTTCTGCCGGGTCATCTGAGCAGTGAATTTCTACTTAACTACCTCCTATCAGGAGAGACCTCAGGGCTGCATCTTTTGAGCGCAGTACTGAGCCTGAAAAGCGTTTACAACCCCAGTTACAAGTAAAACTAGCTAAAATGTGCCTGGCTGCTGTTCACTGAAAAGCTCATTCTGGGTACATTTTTGGTATACATTTGCTTCTGCCGGGTCAGCTGAGCAGTGAATTTCTACTTAACTACCTCCTATCAGGAGAGACCTCAGGGCTGCATCTTTTGAGCGCAGTACTGAGCCTGAAAAGCGTTTACAACCCCACTTACAAGTAAAACTAGCTAAAATGTGCCTGGCTGCTGTTCACTGAAAAGCTCATTCTGGGTACATTTTTTGTATACATTTGCTTCTGCCGGGTCAGCTGAGCAGTGAATTTCTACTTAACTATCTCCTATCAGGAGAGACCTCAGGGCTGCATCTTTTGAGCGCAGTACTGAGCCTGAAAAGCGTTTCCAACCCCACTTACAAGTAAAACTAGCTAAAATGTGCCTGGCTGCTGTTCACTGAAAAGCTCATTCTGGGTACATTTTTGGTATACATTTGCTTCTGCCGGGTCAGCTGAGCAGTGAATTTCTACTTAACTACCTCCTATCAGGAGAGACCTCAGGGCTGCATTTTTTGAGCGCAGTACTGAGCCTGAAAAGCGTTTACAACCCCACTTACAAGTAAAACTAGCTAAAATGTGCCTGGCTGCTGTTCACTGAAAAGCTCATTCTGGGTACATTTTTGGTATACATTTGCTTCTGCCGGGTCAGCTGAGCAGTGAATTTCTACTTAACTACCTCCTATCAGGAGAGACCTCAGGGCTGCATCTTTTGAGCGCAGTACTGAGCCTGAAAAGCGTTTACGACCCCACTTACAAGTAAAACTAGCTAAAATGTGCCTGGCTGCTGTTCACTGAAAAGCTCATTCTGGGTACATTTTTGGTATACATTTGCTTCTGCCGGGTCAGCTGAGCAGTGAATTTCTACTTAACTATCTCCTATCAGGAGAGACCTCAGGGCTGCATCTTTTGAGCGCAGTACTGAGCCTGAAAAGCGTTTCCAACCCCACTTACAAGTAAAACTAGCTAAAATGTGCCTGGCTGCTGTTCACTGAAAAGCTCATTCTGGGTACATTTTTGGTATACATTTGCTTCTGCCGGGTCAGCTGAGCAGTGAATTTCTACTTAACTACCTCCTATCAGGAGAGACCTCAGGGCTGCATCTTTTGAGCGCAGTACTGAGCCTGAAAAGCGTTTACAACCCCAGTTACAAGTAAAACTAGCTAAAATGTGCCTGGCTGCTGTTCACTGAAAAGTTCATTCTGGGTACATTTTTGGTATACATTTGCTTCTGCCGGGTCAGCTGAGCAGTGAATTTCTACTTAACTACCTCCTATCAGGAGAGACCTCAGGGCTGCATCTTTTGAGCGCAGTACTGAGCCTGAAAAGCGTTTACAACCCCACTTACAAGTAAAACTAGCTAAAATGTGCCTGGCTGCTGTTCACTGAAAAGCTCATTCTGGGTACATTTTTGGTATACATTTGCTTCTGCCGTGTCAGCTGAGCAGTGAATTTCTACTTAACTACCTCCTATCAGGAGAGACCTCAGGGCTGCATCTTTTGAGCGCAGTACTGAGCCTGAAAAGCGTTTACAACCCCACTTACAAGTAAAACTAGCTAAAATGTGCCTGGCTGCTGTTCACTGAAAAGCTCATTCTGGGTACATTTTTTGTATACATTTGCTTCTGCCGGGTCAGCTGAGCAGTGAATTTCTACTTAACTATCTCCTATCAGGAGAGACCTCAGGGCTGCATCTTTTGAGCGCAGTACTGAGCATGAAAAGCGTTTCCAACCCCACTTACAAGTAAAACTAGCTAAAATGTGCCTGGCTGCTGTTCACTGAAAAGCTCATTCTGGGTACTTTTCTGGTATACATTTGCTTCTGCCGGGTCAGCTGAGCAGTGAATTTCTACTTAACTACCTCCTATCAGGAGAGACCTCAGGGCTGCATCTTTTGAGCGCAGTACTGAGCCTGAAAAGCGTTTACAACCCCAGCCACAAGTAAAACTAGCTAAAATGTGCCTGGCTGCTGTTCACTGAAAAGCTCATTCTGGGTACATTTTTGGTATACATTTGCTTCTGCCGGGTCAGCTGAGCAGTGAATTTCTACTTAACTACCTCCTATCAGGAGAGACCTCAGGGCTGCATTTTTTGAGCACAGTACTGAGCCTGAAAAGCGTTTACAACCCCACTTACAAGTAAAACTAGCTAAAATGTGCCTGGCTGCTGTTCACTGAAAAGCTCATTCTGGGTACATTTTTGGTATACATTTGCTTCTGCCGGGTCAGCTGAGCAGTGAATTTCTACTTAACTACCTCCTATCAGGAGAGACCTCAGGGCTGCATCTTTTGAGCGCAGTACTGAGCCTGAAAAGCGTTTACAACCCCACTTACAAGTAAAACTAGCTAAAATGTGCCTGGCTGCTGTTCACTGAAAAGCTCATTCTGGGTACATTTTTGGTATACATTTGCTTCTGCCGGGTCAGCTGAGCAGTGAATTTCTACTTAACTATCTCCTATCAGGAGAGACCTCAGGGCTGCATCTTTTGAGCGCAGTACTGAGCCTGAAAAGCGTTTCCAACCCCACTTACAAGTAAAACTAGCTAAAATGTGCCTGGCTGCTGTTCACTGAAAAGCTCATTCTGGGTACATTTTTGGTATACATTTGCTTCTGCCGGGTCATCTGAGCAGTGAATTTCTACTTAACTACCTCCTATCAGGAGAGACCTCAGGGCTGCATCTTTTGAGCGCAGTACTGAGCCTGAAAAGCGTTTACAACCCCAGTTACAAGTAAAACTAGCTAAAATGTGCCTGGCTGCTGTTCATTGAAAAGCTCATTCTGGGTACATTTTTGGTATACATTTGCTTCTGCCGGGTCAGCTGAGCAGTGAATTTCTACTTAACTACCTCCTATCAGGAGAGACCTCAGGGCTGCATCTTTTGAGCGCAGTACTGAGCCTGAAAAGCGTTTACAACCCCACTTACAAGTAAAACTAGCTAAAATGTGCCTGGCTGCTGTTCACTGAAAAGCTCATTCTGGGTACATTTTTTGTATACATTTGCTTCTGCCGGGTCAGCTGAGCAGTGAATTTCTACTTAACTATCTCCTATCAGGAGAGACCTCAGGGCTGCATCTTTTGAGCGCAGTACTGAGCCTGAAAAGCGTTTACAACCCCACTTACAAGTAAAACTAGCTAAAATGTGCCTGGCTGCTGTTCACTGAAAAGCTCATTCTGGGTACATTTTTGGTATACATTTGCTTCTGCCGGGTCAGCTGAGCAGTGAATTTCTACTTAACTACCCCCTATCAGGAGAGACCTCAGGGCTGCATCTTTTGAGCGCAGTACTGAGCCTGAAAAGCGTTTACAACCCCACTTACAAGTAAAACTAGCTAAAATGTGCCTGGCTGCTGTTCACTGAAAAGCTCATTCTGGGTACATTTTTGGTATACATTTGCTTCTGCCGGGTCAGCTGAGCAGTGAATTTCTACTTAACTATCTCCTATCAGGAGAGACCTCAGGGCTGCATCTTTTGAGCGCAGTACTGAGCCTGAAAAGCGTTTCCAACCCCACTTACAAGTAAAACTAGCTAAAATGTGCCTGGCTGCTGTTCACTGAAAAGCTCATTCTGGGTAAATTTTTGGTATACATTTGCTTCTGCCGGGTCAGCTGAGCAGTGAATTTCTACTTAACTACCTCCTATCAGGAGAGACCTCACGGCTGCATCTTTTGAGCGCAGTACTGAGCCTGAAAAGCGTTTACAACCCCACTTACAAGTAAAACTAGCTAAAATGTGCCTGGCTGCTGTTCACTGAAAAGCTCATTCTGGGTACATTTTTGGTATACATTTGCTTCTGCCGGGTCAGCTGAGCAGTGAATTTCTACTTAACTACCTCCTATCAGGAGAGACCTCAGGGCTGCATTTTTTGAGCGCAGTACTGAGCCTGAAAAGCGTTTACAACCCCACTTACAAGTAAAACTAGCTAAAATGTGCCTGGCTGCTGTTCACTGAAAAGCTCATTCTGGGTACATTTTTGGTATACATTTGCTTCTGCCGGGTCAGCTGAGCAGTGAATTTCTACTTAACTACCTCCTATCAGGAGAGACCTCAGGGCTGCATCTTTTGAGCGCAGTACTGAGCCTGAAAAGCGTTTCCAACCCCACTTACAAGTAAAACTAGCTAAAATGTGCCTGGCTGCTGTTCACTGAAAAGCTCATTCTGGGTACATTTTTGGTATACATTTGCTTCTGCCGGGTCATCTGAGCAGTGAATTTCTACTTAACTACCTCCTATCAGGAGAGACCTCAGGGCTGCATCTTTTGAGCGCAGTACTGAGCCTGAAAAGCGTTTACAACCCCAGTTACAAGTAAAACTAGCTAAAATGTGCCTGGCTGCTGTTCACTGAAAAGCTCATTCTGGGTACATTTTTGGTATACATTTGCTTCTGCCGGGTCAGCTGAGCAGTGAATTTCTACTTAACTACCTCCTATCAGGAGAGACCTCAGGGCTGCATCTTTTGAGCGCAGTACTGAGCCTGAAAAGCGTTTACAACCCCACTTACAAGTAAAACTAGCTAAAATGTGCCTGGCTGCTGTTCACTGAAAAGCTCATTCTGGGTACATTTTTTGTATACATTTGCTTCTGCCGGGTCAGCTGAGCAGTGAATTTCTACTTAACTATCTCCTATCAGGAGAGACCTCAGGGCTGCATCTTTTGAGCGCAGTACTGAGCCTGAAAAGCGTTTCCAACCCCACTTACAAGTAAAACTAGCTAAAATGTGCCTGGCTGCTGTTCACTGAAAAGCTCATTCTGGGTACATTTTTGGTATACATTTGCTTCTGCCGGGTCAGCTGAGCAGTGAATTTCTACTTAACTACCTCCTATCAGGAGAGACCTCAGGGCTGCATTTTTTGAGCGCAGTACTGAGCCTGAAAAGCGTTTACAACCCCACTTACAAGTAAAACTAGCTAAAATGTGCCTGGCTGCTGTTCACTGAAAAGCTCATTCTGGGTACATTTTTGGTATACATTTGCTTCTGCCGGGTCAGCTGAGCAGTGAATTTCTACTTAACTACCTCCTATCAGGAGAGACCTCAGGGCTGCATCTTTTGAGCGCAGTACTGAGCCTGAAAAGCGTTTACGACCCCACTTACAAGTAAAACTAGCTAAAATGTGCCTGGCTGCTGTTCACTGAAAAGCTCATTCTGGGTACATTTTTGGTATACATTTGCTTCTGCCGGGTCAGCTGAGCAGTGAATTTCTACTTAACTACCTCCTATCAGGAGAGACCTCAGGGCTGCATCTTTTGAGCGCAGTACTGAGCCTGAAAAGCGTTTACGACCCCACTTACAAGTAAAACTAGCTAAAATGTGCCTGGCTGCTGTTCACTGAAAAGCTCATTCTGGGTACATTTTTGGTATACATTTGCTTCTGCCGGGTCAGCTGAGCAGTGAATTTCTACTTAACTATCTCCTATCAGGAGAGACCTCAGGGCTGCATCTTTTGAGCGCAGTACTGAGCCTGAAAAGCGTTTCCAACCCCACTTACAAGTAAAACTAGCTAAAATGTGCCTGGCTGCTGTTCACTGAAAAGCTCATTCTGGGTACATTTTTGGTATACATTTGCTTCTGCCGGGTCAGCTGAGCAGTGAATTTCTACTTAACTACCTCCTATCAGGAGAGACCTCAGGGCTGCATCTTTTGAGCGCAGTACTGAGCCTGAAAAGCGTTTACAACCCCAGTTACAAGTAAAACTAGCTAAAATGTGCCTGGCTGCTGTTCACTGAAAATCTCATTCTGGGTACATTTTTGGTATACATTTGCTTCTGCCGTGTCAGCTGAGCAGTGAATTTCTACTTAACTACCTCCTATCAGGAGAGACCTCAGGGCTGCATCTTTTGAGCGCAGTACTGAGCCTGAAAAGCGTTTACAACCCCACTTACAAGTAAAACTAGCTAAAATGTGCCTGGCTGCTGTTCACTGAAAAGCTCATTCTGGGTACATTTTTTGTATACATTTGCTTCTGCCGGGTCAGCTGAGCAGTGAATTTCTACTTAACTATCTCCTATCAGGAGAGACCTCAGGGCTGCATCTTTTGAGCGCAGTACTGAGCATGAAAAGCGTTTCCAACCCCACTTACAAGTAAAACTAGCTAAAATGTGCCTGGCTGCTGTTCACTGAAAAGCTCATTCTGGGTACTTTTCTGGTATACATTTGCTTCTGCCGGGTCAGCTGAGCAGTGAATTTCTACTTAACTACCTCCTATCAGGAGAGACCTCAGGGCTGCATCTTTTGAGCGCAGTACTGAGCCTGAAAAGCGTTTACAACCCCAGCCACAAGTAAAACTAGCTAAAATGTGCCTGGCTGCTGTTCACTGAAAAGCTCATTCTGGGTACATTTTTGGTATACATTTGCTTCTGCCGGGTCAGCTGAGCAGTGAATTTCTACTTAACTACCTCCTATCAGGAGAGACCTCAGGGCTGCATTTTTTGAGCACAGTACTGAGCCTGAAAAGCGTTTACAACCCCACTTACAAGTAAAACTAGCTAAAATGTGCCTGGCTGCTGTTCACTGAAAAGCTCATTCTGGGTACATTTTTGGTATACATTTGCTTCTGCCGGGTCAGCTGAGCAGTGAATTTCTACTTAACTACCTCCTATCAGGAGAGACCTCAGGGCTGCATCTTTTGAGCGCAGTACTGAGCCTGAAAAGCGTTTACAACCCCACTTACAAGTAAAACTAGCTAAAATGTGCCTGGCTGCTGTTCACTGAAAAGCTCATTCTGGGTACATTTTTGGTATACATTTGCTTCTGCCGGGTCAGCTGAGCAGTGAATTTCTACTTAACTATCTCCTATCAGGAGAGACCTCAGGGCTGCATCTTTTGAGCGCAGTACTGAGCCTGAAAAGCGTTTCCAACCCCACTTACAAGTAAAACTAGCTAAAATGTGCCTGGCTGCTGTTCACTGAAAAGCTCATTCTGGGTACATTTTTGGTATACATTTGCTTCTGCCGGGTCATCTGAGCAGTGAATTTCTACTTAACTACCTCCTATCAGGAGAGACCTCAGGGCTGCATCTTTTGAGCGCAGTATTGAGCCTGAAAAGCGTTTACAACCCCAGTTACAAGTAAAACTAGCTAAAATGTGCCTGGCTGCTGTTCACTGAAAAGCTCATTCTGGGTACATTTTTGGTATACATTTGCTTCTGCCGGGTCAGCTGAGCAGTGAATTTCTACTTAACTACCTCCTATCAGGAGAGACCTCAGGGCTGCATCTTTTGAGCGCAGTACTGAGCCTGAAAAGCGTTTACAACCCCACTTACAAGTAAAACTAGCTAAAATGTGCCTGGCTGCTGTTCACTGAAAAGCTCATTCTGGGTACATTTTTTGTATACATTTGCTTCTGCCGGGTCAGCTGAGCAGTGAATTTCTACTTAACTATCTCCTATCAGGAGAGACCTCAGGGCTGCATCTTTTGAGCGCAGTACTGAGCCTGAAAAGCGTTTACAACCCCACTTACAAGTAAAACTAGCTAAAATGTGCCTGGCTGCTGTTCACTGAAAAGCTCATTCTGGGTACATTTTTGGTATACATTTGCTTCTGCCGGGTCAGCTGAGCAGTGAATTTCTACTTAACTACCCCCTATCAGGAGAGACCTCAGGGCTGCATCTTTTGAGCGCAGTACTGAGCCTGAAAAGCGTTTACAACCCCAGTTACAAGTAAAACTAGCTAAAATGTGCCTGGCTGCTGTTCACTGAAAAGCTCATTCTGGGTACATTTTTGGTATACATTTGCTTCTGCCGGGTCAGCTGAGCAGTGAATTTCTACTTAACTACCTCCTATCAGGAGAGACCTCAGGGCTGCATTTTTTGAGCGCAGTACTGAGCCTGAAAAGCGTTTACAACCCCACTTACAAGTAAAACTAGCTAAAATGTGCCTGGCTGCTGTTCACTGAAAAGCTCATTCTGGGTACATTTTTGGTATACATTTGCTTCTGCCGGGTCATCTGAGCAGTGAATTTCTACTTAACTACCTCCTATCAGGAGAGACCTCAGGGCTGCATCTTTTGAGCGCAGTACTGAGCCTGAAAAGCGTTTACAACCCCACTTACAAGTAAAACTAGCTAAAATGTGCCTGGCTGCTGTTCACTGAAAAGCTCATTCTGGGTACATTTTTGGTATACATTTGCTTCTGCCGGGTCAGCTGAGCAGTGAATTTCTACTTAACTATCTCCTATCAGGAGAGACCTCAGGGCTGCATCTTTTGAGCGCAGTACTGAGCCTGAAAAGCGTTTCCAACCCCACTTACAAGTAAAACTAGCTAAAATGTGCCTGGCTGCTGTTCACTGAAAAGCTCATTCTGGGTAAATTTTTGGTATACATTTGCTTCTGCCGGGTCAGCTGAGCAGTGAATTTCTACTTAACTACCTCCTATCAGGAGAGACCTCACGGCTGCATCTTTTGAGCGCAGTACTGAGCCTGAAAAGCGTTTACAACCCCACTTACAAGTAAAACTAGCTAAAATGTGCCTGGCTGCTGTTCACTGAAAAGCTCATTCTGGGTACATTTTTGGTATACATTTGCTTCTGCCGGGTCAGCTGAGCAGTGAATTTCTACTTAACTACCTCCTATCAGGAGAGACCTCAGGGCTGCATTTTTTGAGCGCAGTACTGAGCCTGAAAAGCGTTTACAACCCCACTTACAAGTAAAACTAGCTAAAATGTGCCTGGCTGCTGTTCACTGAAAAGCTCATTCTGGGTACATTTTTGGTATACATTTGCTTCTGCCGGGTCAGCTGAGCAGTGAATTTCTACTTAACTACCTCCTATCAGGAGAGACCTCAGGGCTGCATCTTTTGAGCGCAGTACTGAGCCTGAAAAGCGTTTACAACCCCACTTACAAGTAAAACTAGCTCAAATGTGCCTGGCTGCTGTTCACTGAAAAGCTCATTCTGGGTACATTTTTGGTATACATTTGCTTCTGCCGGGTCAGCTGAGCAGTGAATTTCTACTTAACTATCTCCTATCAGGAGAGACCTCAGGGCTGCATCTTTTGAGCGCAGTACTGAGCCTGAAAAGCGTTTCCAACCCCACTTACAAGTAAAACTAGCTAAAATGTGCCTGGCTGCTGTTCACTGAAAAGCTCATTCTGGGTAAATTTTTGGTATACATTTGCTTCTGCCGGGTCAGCTGAGCAGTGAATTTCTACTTAACTACCCCCTATCAGGAGAGACCTCAGGGCTGCATCTTTTGAGCTCAGTACTGAGCCTGAAAAGCGTTTACAACCCCAGTTACAAGTAAAACTAGCTAAAATGTGCCTGGCTGCTGTTCACTGAAAAGCTCATTCTGGGTACATTTTTGGTATACATTTGCTTCTGCCGGGTCAGCTGAGCAGTGAATTTCTACTTAACTACCTCCTATCAGGAGAGACCTCAGGGCTGCATCTTTTGAGCGCAGTACTGAGCCTGAAAAGCGTTTACAACCCCACTTACAAGTAAAACTAGCTAAAATGTGCCTGGCTGCTGTTCACTGAAAAGCTCATTCTGGGTACATTTTTGGTATACATTTGCTTCTGCCGGGTCAGCTGAGCAGTGAATTTCTACTTAACTACCTCCTATCAGGAGAGACCTCAGGGCTGCATCTTTTGAGCACAGTACTGAGCCTGAAAGGCGTTTACAACCCCACTTACAAGTAAAACTAGCTAAAATGTGCCTGGCTGCTGTTCACTGAAAAGCTCATTCTGGGTACATTTTTTGTATACATTTGCTTCTGCCGGGTCAGCTGAGCAGTGAATTTCTACTTAACTATCTCCTATCAGGAGAGACCTCAGGGCTGCATCTTTTGAGCGCAGTACTGAGCATGAAAAGCGTTTCCAACCCCACTTACAAGTAAAACTAGCTAAAATGTGCCTGGCTGCTGTTCACTGAAAAGCTCATTCTGGGTACATTTTTGGTATACATTTGCTTCTGCCGGGTCAGCTGAGCAGTGAATTTCTACTTAACTACCTCCTATCAGGAGAGACCTCAGGGCTGCATCTTTTGAGCGCAGTACTGAGCCTGAAAAGCGTTTACAACCCCAGCCACAAGTAAAACTAGCTAAAATGTGCCTGGCTGCTGTTCACTGAAAAGCTCATTCTGGGTACATTTTTGGTATACATTTGCTTCTGCCGGGTCAGCTGAGCAGTGAATTTCTACTTAACTACCTCCTATCAGGAGAGACCTCAGGGCTGCATTTTTTGAGCACAGTACTGAGCCTGAAAAGCGTTTACAACCCCACTTACAAGTAAAACTAGCTAAAATGTGCCTGGCTGCTGTTCACTGAAAAGCTCATTCTGGGTACATTTTTGGTATACATTTGCTTCTGCCGGGTCAGCTGAGCAGTGAATTTCTACTTAACTACCTCCTATCAGGAGAGACCTCAGGGCTGCATCTTTTGAGCGCAGTACTGAGCCTGAAAAGCGTTTACAACCCCACTTACAAGTAAAACTAGCTAAAATGTGCCTGGCTGCTGTTCACTGAAAAGCTCATTCTGGGTACATTTTTGGTATACATTTGCTTCTGCCGGGTCAGCTGAGCAGTGAATTTCTACTTAACTATCTCCTATCAGGAGAGACCTCAGGGCTGCATCTTTTGAGCGCAGTACTGAGCCTGAAAAGCGTTTCCAACCCCACTTACAAGTAAAACTAGCTAAAATGTGCCTGGCTGCTGTTCACTGAAAAGCTCATTCTGGGTACATTTTTGGTATACATTTGCTTCTGCCGGGTCATCTGAGCAGTGAATTTCTACTTAACTACCTCCTATCAGGAGAGACCTCAGGGCTGCATCTTTTGAGCGCAGTACTGAGCCTGAAAAGCGTTTACAACCCCAGTTACAAGTAAAACTAGCTAAAATGTGCCTGGCTGCTGTTCACTGAAAAGCTCATTCTGGGTACATTTTTGGTATACATTTGCTTCTGCCGGGTCAGCTGAGCAGTGAATTTCTACTTAACTACCTCCTATCAGGAGAGACCTCAGGGCTGCATCTTTTGAGCGCAGTACTGAGCCTGAAAAGCGTTTACAACCCCACTTACAAGTAAAACTAGCTAAAATGTGCCTGGCTGCTGTTCACTGAAAAGCTCATTCTGGGTACATTTTTTGTATACATTTGCTTCTGCCGGGTCAGCTGAGCAGTGAATTTCTACTTAACTATCTCCTATCAGGAGAGACCTCAGGGCTGCATCTTTTGAGCGCAGTACTGAGCCTGAAAAGCGTTTCCAACCCCACTTACAAGTAAAACTAGCTAAAATGTGCCTGGCTGCTGTTCACTGAAAAGCTCATTCTGGGTACATTTTTGGTATACATTTGCTTCTGCCGGGTCAGCTGAGCAGTGAATTTCTACTTAACTACCTCCTATCAGGAGAGACCTCAGGGCTGCATTTTTTGAGCGCAGTACTGAGCCTGAAAAGCGTTTACAACCCCACTTACAAGTAAAACTAGCTAAAATGTGCCTGGCTGCTGTTCACTGAAAAGCTCATTCTGGGTACATTTTTGGTATACATTTGCTTCTGCCGGGTCAGCTGAGCAGTGAATTTCTACTTAACTACCTCCTATCAGGAGAGACCTCAGGGCTGCATCTTTTGAGCGCAGTACTGAGCCTGAAAAGCGTTTACGACCCCACTTACAAGTAAAACTAGCTAAAATGTGCCTGGCTGCTGTTCACTGAAAAGCTCATTCTGGGTACATTTTTGGTATACATTTGCTTCTGCCGGGTCAGCTGAGCAGTGAATTTCTACTTAACTATCTCCTATCAGGAGAGACCTCAGGGCTGCATCTTTTGAGCGCAGTACTGAGCCTGAAAAGCGTTTCCAACCCCACTTACAAGTAAAACTAGCTAAAATGTGCCTGGCTGCTGTTCACTGAAAAGCTCATTCTGGGTACATTTTTGGTATACATTTGCTTCTGCCGGGTCAGCTGAGCAGTGAATTTCTACTTAACTACCTCCTATCAGGAGAGACCTCAGGGCTGCATCTTTTGAGCGCAGTACTGAGCCTGAAAAGCGTTTACAACCCCAGTTACAAGTAAAACTAGCTAAAATGTGCCTGGCTGCTGTTCACTGAAAAGTTCATTCTGGGTACATTTTTGGTATACATTTGCTTCTGCCGGGTCAGCTGAGCAGTGAATTTCTACTTAACTACCTCCTATCAGGAGAGACCTCAGGGCTGCATCTTTTGAGCGCAGTACTGAGCCTGAAAAGCGTTTACAACCCCACTTACAAGTAAAACTAGCTAAAATGTGCCTGGCTGCTGTTCACTGAAAAGCTCATTCTGGGTACATTTTTGGTATACATTTGCTTCTGCCGGGTCAGCTGAGCAGTGAATTTCTACTTAACTACCTCCTATCAGGAGAGACCTCAGGGCTGCATCTTTTGAGCGCAGTACTGAGCCTGAAAAGCGTTTACAACCCCACTTACAAGTAAAACTAGCTAAAATGTGCCTGGCTGCTGTTCACTGAAAAGCTCATTCTGGGTACATTTTTTGTATACATTTGCTTCTGCCGGGTCAGCTGAGCAGTGAATTTCTACTTAACTATCTCCTATCAGGAGAGACCTCAGGGCTGCATCTTTTGAGCGCAGTACTGAGCATGAAAAGCGTTTCCAACCCCACTTACAAGTAAAACTAGCTAAAATGTGCCTGGCTGCTGTTCACTGAAAAGCTCATTCTGGGTACATTTTTGGTATACATTTGCTTCTGCCGGGTCAGCTGAGCAGTGAATTTCTACTTAACTACCTCCTATCAGGAGAGACCTCAGGGCTGCATCTTTTGAGCGCAGTACTGAGCCTGAAAAGCGTTTACAACCCCAGCCACAAGTAAAACTAGCTAAAATGTGCCTGGCTGCTGTTCACTGAAAAGCTCATTCTGGGTACATTTTTGGTATACATTTGCTTCTGCCGGGTCAGCTGAGCAGTGAATTTCTACTTAACTACCTCCTATCAGGAGAGACCTCAGGGCTGCATTTTTTGAGCACAGTACTGAGCCTGAAAAGCGTTTACAACCCCACTTACAAGTAAAACTAGCTAAAATGTGCCTGGCTGCTGTTCACTGAAAAGCTCATTCTGGGTACATTTTTGGTATACATTTGCTTCTGCCGGGTCAGCTGAGCAGTGAATTTCTACTTAACTACCTCCTATCAGGAGAGACCTCAGGGCTGCATCTTTTGAGCGCAGTACTGAGCCTGAAAAGCGTTTACAACCCCACTTACAAGTAAAACTAGCTAAAATGTGCCTGGCTGCTGTTCACTGAAAAGCTCATTCTGGGTACATTTTTGGTATACATTTGCTTCTGCCGGGTCAGCTGAGCAGTGAATTTCTACTTAACTATCTCCTATCAGGAGAGACCTCAGGGCTGCATCTTTTGAGCGCAGTACTGAGCCTGAAAAGCGTTTCCAACCCCACTTACAAGTAAAACTAGCTAAAATGTGCCTGGCTGCTGTTCACTGAAAAGCTCATTCTGGGTACATTTTTGGTATACATTTGCTTCTGCCGGGTCAGCTGAGCAGTGAATTTCTACTTAACTACCTCCTATCAGGAGAGACCTCAGGGCTGCATCTTTTGAGCGCAGTACTGAGCCTGAAAAGCGTTTACAACCCCACTTACAAGTAAAACTAGCTAAAATGTGCCTGGCTGCTGTTCACTGAAAAGCTCATTCTGGGTACATTTTTTGTATACATTTGCTTCTGCCGGGTCAGCTGAGCAGTGAATTTCTACTTAACTATCTCCTATCAGGAGAGACCTCAGGGCTGCATCTTTTGAGCGCAGTACTGAGCCTGAAAAGCGTTTACAACCCCACTTACAAGTAAAACTAGCTAAAATGTGCCTGGCTGCTGTTCACTGAAAAGCTCATTCTGGGTACATTTTTGGTATACATTTGCTTCTGCCGGGTCAGCTGAGCAGTGAATTTCTACTTAACTACCCCCTATCAGGAGAGACCAAAGGGCTGCATCTTTTGAGCGCAGTACTGAGCCTGAAAAGCGTTTACAACCCCAGTTACAAGTAAAACTAGCTAAAATGTGCCTGGCTGCTGTTCACTGAAAAGCTCATTCTGGGTACATTTTTGGTATACATTTGCTTCTGCCGGGTCAGCTGAGCAGTGAATTTCTACTTAACTACCTCCTATCAGGAGAGACCTCAGGGCTGCATTTTTTGAGCGCAGTACTGAGCCTGAAAAGCGTTTACAACCCCACTTACAAGTAAAACTAGCTAAAATGTGCCTGGCTGCTGTTCACTGAAAAGCTCATTCTGGGTACATTTTTGGTATACATTTGCTTCTGCCGGGTCAGCTGAGCAGTGAATTTCTACTTAACTACCTCCTATCAGGAGAGACCTCAGGGCTGCATCTTTTGAGCGCAGTACTGAGCCTGAAAAGCGTTTACAACCCCACTTACAAGTAAAACTAGCTAAAATGTGCCTGGCTGCTGTTCACTGAAAAGCTCATTCTGGGTACATTTTTGGTATACATTTGCTTCTGCCGGGTCAGCTGAGCAGTGAATTTCTACTTAACTATCTCCTATCAGGAGAGACCTCAGGGCTGCATCTTTTGAGCGCAGTACTGAGCCTGAAAAGCGTTTCCAACCCCACTTACAAGTAAAACTAGCTAAAATGTGCCTGGCTGCTGTTCACTGAAAAGCTCATTCTGGGTAAATTTTTGGTATACATTTGCTTCTGCCGGGTCAGCTGAGCAGTGAATTTCTACTTAACTACCTCCTATCAGGAGAGACCTCAGGGCTGCATCTTTTGAGCGCAGTACTGAGCCTGAAAAGCGTTTACAACCCCACTTACAAGTAAAACTAGCTAAAATGCGCCTGGCTGCTGTTCACTGAAAAGCTCATTCTGGGTACATTTTTGGTATACATTTGCTTCTGCCGGGTCAGCTGAGCAGTGAATTTCTACTTAACTACCTCCTATCAGGAGAGACCTCAGGGCTGCATTTTTTGAGCGCAGTACTGAGCCTGAAAAGCGTTTACAACCCCACTTACAAGTAAAACTAGCTAAAATGTGCCTGGCTGCTGTTCACTGAAAAGCTCATTCTGGGTACATTTTTGGTATACATTTGCTTCTGCCGGGTCAGCTGAGCAGTGAATTTCTACTTAACTACCTCCTATCAGGAGAGACCTCAGGGCTGCATCTTTTGAGCGCAGTACTGAGCCTGAAAAGCGTTTACAACCCCACTTACAAGTAAAACTAGCTCAAATGTGCCTGGCTGCTGTTCACTGAAAAGCTCATTCTGGGTACATTTTTGGTATACATTTGCTTCTGCCGGGTCAGCTGAGCAGTGAATTTCTACTTAACTATCTCCTATCAGGAGAGACCTCAGGGCTGCATCTTTTGAGTGCAGTACTGAGCCTGAAAAGCGTTTCCAACCCCACTTACAAGTAAAACTAGCTAAAATGTGCCTGGCTGCTGTTCACTGAAAAGCTCATTCTGGGTAAATTTTTGGTATACATTTGCTTCTGCCGGGTCAGCTGAGCAGTGAATTTCTACTTAACTACCCCCTATCAGGAGAGACCTCAGGGCTGCATCTTTTGAGCTCAGTACTGAGCCTGAAAAGCGTTTACAACCCCAGTTACAAGTAAAACTAGCTAAAATGTGCCTGGCTGCTGTTCACTGAAAAGCTCATTCTGGGTACATTTTTGGTATACATTTGCTTCTGCCGGGTCAGCTGAGCAGTGAATTTCTACTTAACTACCTCCTATCAGGAGAGACCTCAGGGCTGCATCTTTTGAGCGCAGTACTGAGCCTGAAAAGTGTTTACAACCCCACTTACAAGTAAAACTAGCTAAAATGTGCCTGGCTGCTGTTCACTGAAAAGCTCATTCTGGGTACATTTTTGGTATACATTTGCTTCTGCCGGGTCAGCTGAGCAGTGAATTTCTACTTAACTACCTCCTATCAGGAGAGACCTCAGTGCTGCATCTTTTGAGCGCAGTACTGAGCCTGAAAACCGTTTACAACCCCAGTTACAAGTAAAACTAGCTAAAATGTGCCTGGCTGCTGTTCACTGAAAAGCTCATTCTGGGTACATTTTTTGTATACATTTGCTTCTGCCGGGTCAGCTGAGCAGTGAATTTCTACTTAACTACCTCCTATCAGGAGAGACCTCAGGGCTGCATCTTTTGAGCGCAGTACTGAGCCTGAAAAGCGTTTACAACCCCACTTACAAGTAAAACTAGCTAAAATGCGCCTGGCTGCTGTTCACTGAAAAGCTCATTCTGGGTACATTTTTGGTATACATTTGCTTCTGCCGGGTCAGCTGAGCAGTGAATTTCTACTTAACTACCTCCTATCAGGAGAGACCTCAGGGCTGCATCTTTTGAGCGCAGTACTGAGCCTGAAAAGCGTTTACAACCCCACTTACAAGTAAAACTAGCTAAAATGTGCCTGGCTGCTGTTCACTGAAAAGCTCATTCTGGGTACATTTTTGGTATACATTTGCTTCTGCCGGGTCAGCTGAGCAGTGAATTTCTACTTAACTACCTCCTATCAGGAGAGACGTCAGGGCTGCATCTTTTGAGCGCAGTACTGAGCCTGAAAAGCGTTTACAACCCCACTTACAAGTAAAACTAGCTAAAATGTGCCTGGCTGCTGTTCACTGAAAAGCTCATTCTGGGTACATTTTTTGTATACATTTGCTTCTGCCGGGTCAGCTGAGCAGTGAATTTCTACTTAACTATCTCCTATCAGGAGAGACCTCAGGGCTGCATCTTTTGAGCGCAGTACTGAGCATGAAAAGCGTTTCCAACCCCACTTACAAGTAAAACTAGCTAAAATGTGCCTGGCTGCTGTTCACTGAAAAGCTCATTCTGGGTACATTTTTGGTATACATTTGCTTCTGCCGGGTCAGCTGAGCAGTGAATTTCTACTTAACTACCTCCTATCAGGAGAGACCTCAGGGCTGCATCTTTTGAGCGCAGTACTGAGCCTGAAAAGCGTTTACAACCCCAGCCACAAGTAAAACTAGCTAAAATGTGCCTGGCTGCTGTTCACTGAAAAGCTCATTCTGGGTACATTTTTGGTATACATTTGCTTCTGCCGGGTCAGCTGAGCAGTGAATTTCTACTTAACTACCTCCTATCAGGAGAGACCTCAGGGCTGCATTTTTTGAGCACAGTACTGAGCCTGAAAAGCGTTTACAACCCCACTTACAAGTAAAACTAGCTAAAATGTGCCTGGCTGCTGTTCACTGAAAAGCTCATTCTGGGTACATTTTTGGTATACATTTGCTTCTGCCGGGTCAGCTGAGCAGTGAATTTCTACTTAACTACCTCCTATCAGGAGAGACCTCAGGGCTGCATCTTTTGAGCGCAGTACTGAGCCTGAAAAGCGTTTACAACCCCACTTACAAGTAAAACTAGCTAAAATGTGCCTGGCTGCTGTTCACTGAAAAGCTCATTCTGGGTACATTTTTGGTATACATTTGCTTCTGCCGGGTCAGCTGAGCAGTGAATTTCTACTTAACTATCTCCTATCAGGAGAGACCTCAGGGCTGCATCTTTTGAGCGCAGTACTGAGCCTGAAAAGCGTTTCCAACCCCACTTACAAGTAAAACTAGCTAAAATGTGCCTGGCTGCTGTTCACTGAAAAGCTCATTCTGGGTACATTTTTGGTATACATTTGCTTCTGCCGGGTCATCTGAGCAGTGAATTTCTACTTAACTACCTCCTATCAGGAGAGACCTCAGGGCTGCATCTTTTGAGCGCAGTACTGAGCCTGAAAAGCGTTTACAACCCCAGTTACAAGTAAAACTAGCTAAAATGTGCCTGGCTGCTGTTCACTGAAAAGCTCATTCTGGGTACATTTTTGGTATACATTTGCTTCTGCCGGGTCAGCTGAGCAGTGAATTTCTACTTAACTACCTCCTATCAGGAGAGACCTCAGGGCTGCATCTTTTGAGCGCAGTACTGAGCCTGAAAAGCGTTTACAACCCCACTTACAAGTAAAACTAGCTAAAATGTGCCTGGCTGCTGTTCACTGAAAAGCTCATTCTGGGTACATTTTTTGTATACATTTGCTTCTGCCGGGTCAGCTGAGCAGTGAATTTCTACTTAACTATCTCCTATCAGGAGAGACCTCAGGGCTGCATCTTTTGAGCGCAGTACTGAGCCTGAAAAGCGTTTACAACCCCACTTACAAGTAAAACTAGCTAAAATGTGCCTGGCTGCTGTTCACTGAAAAGCTCATTCTGGGTACATTTTTGGTATACATTTGCTTCTGCCGGGTCAGCTGAGCAGTGAATTTCTACTTAACTACCCCCTATCAGGAGAGACCTCAGGGCTGCATCTTTTGAGCGCAGTACTGAGCCTGAAAAGCGTTTACAACCCCAGTTACAAGTAAAACTAGCTAAAATGTGCCTGGCTGCTGTTCACTGAAAAGCTCATTCTGGGTACATTTTTGGTATACATTTGCTTCTGCCGGGTCAGCTGAGCAGTGAATTTCTACTTAACTACCTCCTATCAGGAGAGACCTCAGGGCTGCATTTTTTGAGCGCAGTACTGAGCCTGAAAAGCGTTTACAACCCCACTTACAAGTAAAACTAGCTAAAATGTGCCTGGCTGCTGTTCACTGAAAAGCTCATTCTGGGTACATTTTTGGTATACATTTGCTTCTGCCGGGTCAGCTGAGCAGTGAATTTCTACTTAACTACCTCCTATCAGGAGAGACCTCAGGGCTGCATCTTTTGAGCGCAGTACTGAGCCTGAAAAGCGTTTACAACCCCACTTACAAGTAAAACTAGCTAAAATGTGCCTGGCTGCTGTTCACTGAAAAGCTCATTCTGGGTACATTTTTGGTATACATTTGCTTCTGCCGGGTCAGCTGAGCAGTGAATTTCTACTTAACTACCTCCTATCAGGAGAGACCTCAGGGCTGCATTTTTTGAGCGCAGTACTGAGCCTGAAAAGCGTTTACAACCCCACTTACAAGTAAAACTAGCTAAAATGTGCCTGGCTGCTGTTCACTGAAAAGCTCATTCTGGGTACATTTTTGGTATACATTTGCTTCTGCCGGGTCAGCTGAGCAGTGAATTTCTACTTAACTACCTCCTATCAGGAGAGACCTCAGGGCTGCATCTTTTGAGCGCAGTACTGAGCCTGAAAAGCGTTTACAACCCCACTTACAAGTAAAACTAGCTCAAATGTGCCTGGCTGCTGTTCACTGAAAAGCTCATTCTGGGTACATTTTTGGTATACATTTGCTTCTGCCGGGTCAGCTGAGCAGTGAATTTCTACTTAACTATCTCCTATCAGGAGAGACCTCAGGGCTGCATCTTTTGAGTGCAGTACTGAGCCTGAAAAGCGTTTCCAACCCCACTTACAAGTAAAACTAGCTAAAATGTGCCTGGCTGCTGTTCACTGAAAAGCTCATTCTGGGTAAATTTTTGGTATACATTTGCTTCTGCCGGGTCAGCTGAGCAGTGAATTTCTACTTAACTACCCCCTATCAGGAGAGACCTCAGGGCTGCATCTTTTGAGCTCAGTACTGAGCCTGAAAAGCGTTTACAACCCCAGTTACAAGTAAAACTAGCTAAAATGTGCCTGGCTGCTGTTCACTGAAAAGCTCATTCTGGGTACATTTTTGGTATACATTTGCTTCTGCCGGGTCAGCTGAGCAGTGAATT
Organism: Lissotriton vulgaris; assembly: GCF_964263255.1. Taxonomy (NCBI): domain Eukaryota; kingdom Metazoa; phylum Chordata; class Amphibia; order Caudata; family Salamandridae; genus Lissotriton; species Lissotriton vulgaris. The sequence continues at coordinate 170,910 of NW_028244423.1, read as the reverse complement.
TCTACTTAACTACCTCCTATCAGGAGAGACCTCAGGGCTGCATCTTTTGAGCGCAGTACTGAGCCTGAAAAGTGTTTACAACCCCACTTACAAGTAAAACTAGCTAAAATGTGCCTGGCTGCTGTTCACTGAAAAGCTCATTCTGGGTACATTTTTGGTATACATTTGCTTCTGCCGGGTCAGCTGAGCAGTGAATTTCTACTTAACTACCTCCTATCAGGAGAGACCTCAGGGCTGCATCTTTTGAGCGCAGTACTGAGCCTGAAAACCGTTTACAACCCCAGTTACAAGTAAAACTAGCTAAAATGTGCCTGGCTGCTGTTCACTGAAAAGCTCATTCTGGGTACATTTTTTGTATACATTTGCTTCTGCCGGGTCAGCTGAGCAGTGAATTTCTACTTAACTACCTCCTATCAGGAGAGACCTCAGGGCTGCATCTTTTGAGCGCAGTACTGAGCCTGAAAAGCGTTTACAACCCCACTTACAAGTAAAACTAGCTAAAATGCGCCTGGCTGCTGTTCACTGAAAAGCTCATTCTGGGTACATTTTTGGTATACATTTGCTTCTGCCGGGTCAGCTGAGCAGTGAATTTCTACTTAACTACCTCCTATCAGGAGAGACCTCAGGGCTGCATCTTTTGAGCGCAGTACTGAGCCTGAAAAGCGTTTACAACCCCACTTACAAGTAAAACTAGCTAAAATGTGCCTGGCTGCTGTTCACTGAAAAGCTCATTCTGGGTACATTTTTGGTATACATTTGCTTCTGCCGGGTCAGCTGAGCAGTGAATTTCTACTTAACTACCTCCTATCAGGAGAGACGTCAGGGCTGCATCTTTTGAGCGCAGTACTGAGCCTGAAAAGCGTTTACAACCCCACTTACAAGTAAAACTAGCTAAAATGTGCCTGGCTGCTGTTCACTGAAAAGCTCATTCTGGGTACATTTTTTGTATACATTTGCTTCTGCCGGGTCAGCTGAGCAGTGAATTTCTACTTAACTATCTCCTATCAGGAGAGACCTCAGGGCTGCATCTTTTGAGCGCAGTACTGAGCATGAAAAGCGTTTCCAACCCCACTTACAAGTAAAACTAGCTAAAATGTGCCTGGCTGCTGTTCACTGAAAAGCTCATTCTGGGTACATTTTTGGTATACATTTGCTTCTGCCGGGTCAGCTGAGCAGTGAATTTCTACTTAACTACCTCCTATCAGGAGAGACCTCAGGGCTGCATCTTTTGAGCGCAGTACTGAGCCTGAAAAGCGTTTACAACCCCAGCCACAAGTAAAACTAGCTAAAATGTGCCTGGCTGCTGTTCACTGAAAAGCTCATTCTGGGTACATTTTTGGTATACATTTGCTTCTGCCGGGTCAGCTGAGCAGTGAATTTCTACTTAACTACCTCCTATCAGGAGAGACCTCAGGGCTGCATTTTTTGAGCACAGTACTGAGCCTGAAAAGCGTTTACAACCCCACTTACAAGTAAAACTAGCTAAAATGTGCCTGGCTGCTGTTCACTGAAAAGCTCATTCTGGGTACATTTTTGGTATACATTTGCTTCTGCCGGGTCAGCTGAGCAGTGAATTTCTACTTAACTACCTCCTATAAGGAGAGACCTCAGGGCTGCATCTTTTGAGCGCAGTACTGAGCCTGAAAAGCGTTTACAACCCCACTTACAAGTAAAACTAGCTAAAATGTGCCTGGCTGCTGTTCACTGAAAAGCTCATTCTGGGTACATTTTTGGTATACATTTGCTTCTGCCGGGTCAGCTGAGCAGTGAATTTCTACTTAACTATCTCCTATCAGGAGAGACCTCAGGGCTGCATCTTTTGAGCGCAGTACTGAGCCTGAAAAGCGTTTCCAACCCCACTTACAAGTAAAACTAGCTAAAATGTGCCTGGCTGCTGTTCACTGAAAAGCTCATTCTGGGTACATTTTTGGTATACATTTGCTTCTGCCGGGTCATCTGAGCAGTGAATTTCTACTTAACTACCTCCTATCAGGAGAGACCTCAGGGCTGCATCTTTTGAGCGCAGTACTGAGCCTGAAAAGCGTTTACAACCCCAGTTACAAGTAAAACTAGCTAAAATGTGCCTGGCTGCTGTTCACTGAAAAGCTCATTCTGGGTACATTTTTGGTATACATTTGCTTCTGCCGGGTCAGCTGAGCAGTGAATTTCTACTTAACTACCTCCTATCAGGAGAGACCTCAGGGCTGCATCTTTTGAGCGCAGTACTGAGCCTGAAAAGCGTTTACAACCCCACTTACAAGTAAAACTAGCTAAAATGTGCCTGGCTGCTGTTCACTGAAAAGCTCATTCTGGGTACGTTTTTTGTATACATTTGCTTCTGCCGGGTCAGCGGAGCAGTGAATTTCTACTTACCTATCTCCTATCAGGAGAGACCTCAGGGCTGCATCTTTTGAGCGCAGTACTGAGCCTGAAAAGCGTTTACAACCCCACTTACAAGTAAAACTAGCTAAAATGTGCCTGGCTGCTGTTCACTGAAAAGCTCATTCTGGGTACATTTTTGGTATACATTTGCTTCTGCCGGGTCAGCTGAGCAGTGAATTTCTACTTAACTACCCCCTATCAGGAGAGACCTCAGGGCTGCATCTTTTGAGCGCAGTACTGAGCCTGAAAAGCGTTTACAACCCCAGTTACAAGTAAAACTAGCTAAAATGTGCCTGGCTGCTGTTCACTGAAAAGCTCATTCTGGGTACATTTTTGGTATACATTTGCTTCTGCCGGGTCAGCTGAGCAGTGAATTTCTACTTAACTACCTCCTATCAGGAGAGACCTCAGGGCTGCATTTTTTGAGCGCAGTACTGAGCCTGAAAAGCGTTTACAACCCCACTTACAAGTAAAACTAGCTAAAATGTGCCTGGCTGCTGTTCACTGAAAAGCTCATTCTGGGTACATTTTTGGTATACATTTGCTTCTGCCGGGTCAGCTGAGCAGTGAATTTCTACTTAACTACCTCCTATCAGGAGAGACCTCAGGGCTGCATCTTTTGAGCGCAGTACTGAGCCTGAAAAGCGTTTACAACCCCACTTACAAGTAAAACTAGCTAAAATGTGCCTGGCTGCTGTTCACTGAAAAGCTCATTCTGGGTACATTTTTGGTATACATTTGCTTCTGCCGGGTCAGCTGAGCAGTGAATTTCTACTTAACTATCTCCTATCAGGAGAGACCTCAGGGCTGCATCTTTTGAGCGCAGTACTGAGCCTGAAAAGCGTTTCCAACCCCACTTACAAGTAAAACTAGCTAAAATGTGCCTGGCTGCTGTTCACTGAAAAGCTCATTCTGGGTAAATTTTTGGTATACATTTGCTTCTGCCGGGTCAGCTGAGCAGTGAATTTCTACTTAACTACCTCCTATCAGGAGAGACCTCAGGGCTGCATCTTTTGAGCGCAGTACTGAGCCTGAAAAGCGTTTACAACCCCACTTACAAGTAAAACTAGCTAAAATGCGCCTGGCTGCTGTTCACTGAAAAGCTCATTCTGGGTACATTTTTGGTATACATTTGCTTCTGCCGGGTCAGCTGAGCAGTGAATTTCTACTTAACTACCTCCTATCAGGAGAGACCTCAGGGCTGCATTTTTTGAGCGCAGTACTGAGCCTGAAAAGCGTTTACAACCCCACTTACAAGTAAAACTAGCTAAAATGTGCCTGGCTGCTGTTCACTGAAAAGCTCATTCTGGGTACATTTTTGGTATACATTTGCTTCTGCCGGGTCAGCTGAGCAGTGAATTTCTACTTAACTACCTCCTATCAGGAGAGACCTCAGGGCTGCATCTTTTGAGCGCAGTACTGAGCCTGAAAAGCGTTTACAACCCCACTTACAAGTAAAACTAGCTCAAATGTGCCTGGCTGCTGTTCACTGAAAAGCTCATTCTGGGTACATTTTTGGTATACATTTGCTTCTGCCGGGTCAGCTGAGCAGTGAATTTCTACTTAACTATCTCCTATCAGGAGAGACCTCAGGGCTGCATCTTTTGAGCGCAGTACTGAGCCTGAAAAGCGTTTCCAACCCCACTTACAAGTAAAACTAGCTAAAATGTGCCTGGCTGCTGTTCACTGAAAAGCTCATTCTGGGTAAATTTTTGGTATACATTTGCTTCTGCCGGGTCAGCTGAGCAGTGAATTTCTACTTAACTACCCCCTATCAGGAGAGACCTCAGGGCTGCATCTTTTGAGCTCAGTACTGAGCCTGAAAAGCGTTTACAACCCCAGTTACAAGTAAAACTAGCTAAAATGTGCCTGGCTGCTGTTCACTGAAAAGCTCATTCTGGGTACATTTTTGGTATACATTTGCTTCTGCCGGGTCAGCTGAGCAGTGAATTTCTACTTAACTACCTCCTATCAGGAGAGACCTCAGGGCTGCATCTTTTGAGCGCAGTACTGAGCCTGAAAAGCGTTTACAACCCCACTTACAAGTAAAACTAGCTAAAATGTGCCTGGCTGCTGTTCACTGAAAAGCTCATTCTGGGTACATTTTTGGTATACATTTGCTTCTGCCGGGTCAGCTGAGCAGTGAATTTCTACTTAACTACCTCCTATCAGGAGAGACCTCAGGGCTGCATCTTTTGAGCGCAGTACTGAGCCTGAAAACCGTTTACAACCCCAGTTACAAGTAAAACTAGCTAAAATGTGCCTGGCTGCTATTCACTGAAAAGCTCATTCTGGGTATATTTTTGGTATACATTTGCTTCTGCCGGGTCAGCTGAGCAGTGAATTTCTACTTAACTACCTCCTATCAGGAGAGACCTCAGGGCTGCATCTTTTGAGTGCAGTACTGAGCCTGAAAAGCGTTTACAACCCCACTTACAAGTAAAACTAGCTAAAATGTGCCTGGCTGCTGTTCACTGAAAAGCTAATTCTGGGTACATTTTTGGTATACATTTGCTTCTGCCGGGTCAGCTGAGCAGTAAATTTCTACTTAACTACCTCCTATCAGGAGAGACCTCAGGGCTGCATCTTTTGAGCGCAGTACTGAGCCTGAAAAGCGTTTACAACCCCACTTACAAGTAAAACTGGCTAAAATGTGCCTGGCTGCTGTTCACTGAAAAGCTCATTCTGGGTACATTTTTGGTATACATTTGCTTCTGCCGGGTCAGCTGAGCAGTGAATTTCTACTTAACTACCCCCTATCAGGAGAGACCTCAGGGCTGCATCTTTTGAGCGCAGTACTGAGCCTGAAAAGCGTTTACAACCCCACTTACAAGTAAAACTAGCTAAAATGTGCCTGGCTGCTGTTCACTGAAAAGCTCCTTCTGGGTACATTTTTGGTATACATTTGCTTCTGCCGGGTCAGCTAAGCAGTGAATTTCTACTTAACTACCCCCTATCAGGAGAGACCTCAGGGCTGCATCTTTTGAGCGCAGTACTGAGCCTGAAAAGCGTTTACAACCCCAGTTACAAGTAAAACTAGCTAAAATGTGCCTGGCTGCTGTTCACTGAAAAGCTCATTCTGGGTACATTTTTGGTATACATTTGCTTCTGCCGGGTCAGCTGAGCAGTGAATTTCTACTTAACTACCTCCTATCAGGAGAGACCTCAGGGCTGCATTTTTTGAGCGCAGTACTGAGCCTGAAAAGCGTTTACAACCCCACTTACAAGTAAAACTAGCTAAAATGTGCCTGGCTGCTGTTCACTGAAAAGCTCATTCTGGGTACATTTTTGGTATACATTTGCTTCTGCCGGGTCAGCTGAGCAGTGAATTTCTACTTAACTACCTCCTATCAGGAGAGACCTCAGGGCTGCATCTTTTGAGCGCAGTACTGAGCCTGAAAAGCGTTTACAACCCCACTTACAAGTAAAACTAGCTAAAATGTGCCTGGCTGCTGTTCACTGAAAAGCTCATTCTGGGTACATTTTTGGTATACATTTGCTTCTGCCGGGTCAGCTGAGCAGTGAATTTCTACTTAACTATCTCCTATCAGGAGAGACCTCAGGGCTGCATCTTTTGAGCGCAGTACTGAGCCTGAAAAGCGTTTCCAACCCCACTTACAAGTAAAACTAGCTAAAATGTGCCTGGCTGCTGTTCACTGAAAAGCTCATTCTGGGTACATTTTTGGTATACATTTGCTTCTGCCGGGTCAGCTGAGCAGTGAATTTCTACTTAACTACCTCCTATCAGGAGAGACCTCAGGGCTGCATCTTTTGAGCGCAGTACTGAGCCTGAAAAGCGTTTACAACCCCAGTTACAAGTAAAACTAGCTAAAATGTGCCTGGCTGCTGTTCACTGAAAAGTTCATTCTGGGTACATTTTTGGTATACATTTGCTTCTGCCGGGTCAGCTGAGCAGTGAATTTCTACTTAACTACCTCCTATCAGGAGAGACCTCAGGGCTGCATCTTTTGAGCGCAGTACTGAGCCTGAAAAGCGTTTACAACCCCACTTACAAGTAAAACTAGCTAAAATGTGCCTGGCTGCTGTTCACTGAAAAGCTCATTCTGGGTACATTTTTGGTATACATTTGCTTCTGCCGGGTCAGCTGAGCAGTGAATTTCTACTTAACTACCTCCTATCAGGAGAGACCTCAGGGCTGCATCTTTTGAGCGCAGTACTGAGCCTGAAAAGCGTTTACAACCCCACTTACAAGTAAAACTAGCTAAAATGTGCCTGGCTGCTGTTCACTGAAAAGCTCATTCTGGGTACATTTTTTGTATACATTTGCTTCTGCCGGGTCAGCTGAGCAGTGAATTTCTACTTAACTATCTCCTATCAGGAGAGACCTCAGGGCTGCATCTTTTGAGCGCAGTACTGAGCATGAAAAGCGTTTCCAACCCCACTTACAAGTAAAACTAGCTAAAATGTGCCTGGCTGCTGTTCACTGAAAAGCTCATTCTGGGTACATTTTTGGTATACATTTGCTTCTGCCGGGTCAGCTGAGCAGTGAATTTCTACTTAACTACCTCCTATCAGGAGAGACCTCAGGGCTGCATTTTTTGAGCACAGTACTGAGCCTGAAAAGCGTTTACAACCCCACTTACAAGTAAAACTAGCTAAAATGTGCCTGGCTGCTGTTCACTGAAAAGCTCATTCTGGGTACATTTTTGGTATACATTTGCTTCTGCCGGGTCAGCTGAGCAGTGAATTTCTACTTAACTACCTCCTATCAGGAGAGACCTCAGGGCTGCATCTTTTGAGCGCAGTACTGAGCCTGAAAAGCGTTTACAACCCCACTTACAAGTAAAACTAGCTAAAATGTGCCTGGCTGCTGTTCACTGAAAAGCTCATTCTGGGTACATTTTTGGTATACATTTGCTTCTGCCGGGTCAGCTGAGCAGTGAATTTCTACTTAACTATCTCCTATCAGGAGAGACCTCAGGGCTGCATCTTTTGAGCGCCGTACTGAGCCTGAAAAGCGTTTCCAACCCCACTTACAAGTAAAACTAGCTAAAATGTGCCTGGCTGCTGTTCACTGAAAAGCTCATTCTGGGTACATTTTTGGTATACATTTGCTTCTGCCGGGTCATCTGAGCAGTGAATTTCTACTTAACTACCTCCTATCAGGAGAGACCTCAGGGCTGCATCTTTTGAGCGCAGTACTGAGACTGAAAAGCGTTTACAACCCCAGTTACAAGTAAAACTAGCTAAAATGTGCCTGGCTGCTGTTCACTGAAAAGCTCATTCTGGGTAGATTTTTGGTATACATTTGCTTCTGCCGGGTCAGCTGAGCAGTGAATTTCTACTTAACTACCTCCTATCAGGAGAGACCTCAGGGCTGCATCTTTTGAGCGCAGTACTGAGCCTGAAAAGCGTTTACAACCCCACTTACAAGTAAAACTAGCTAAAATGTGCCTGGCTGCTGTTCACTGAAAAGCTCATTCTGGGTACATTTTTTGTATACATTTGCTTCTGCCGGGTCAGCTGAGCAGTGAATTTCTACTTAACTATCTCCTATCAGGAGAGACCTCAGGGCTGCATCTTTTGAGCGCAGTACTGAGCCTGAAAAGCGTTTCCAACCCCACTTACAAGTAAAACTAGCTAAAATGTGCCTGGCTGCTGTTCACTGAAAAGCTCATTCTGGGTACATTTTTGGTATACATTTGCTTCTGCCGGGTCAGCTGAGCAGTGAATTTCTACTTAACTACCTCCTATCAGGAGAGACCTCAGGGCTACATCTTTTGAGCGCAGTACTGAGCCTGAAAAGCGTTTACAACCCCAGTCACAAGTAAAACTAGCTAAAATGTGCCTGGCTGCTGTTCACTGAAAAGCTCATTCTGGGTACATTTTTGGTATACATTTGCTTCTGCCGGGTCAGCTGAGCAGTGAATTTCTACTTAACTACCTCCTATCAGGAGAGACCTCAGGGCTGCATCTTTTGAGCTCAGTACTGAGCCTGAAAAGCGTTTCCAACCCCACTTACAAGTAAAACTAGCTAAAATGTGCCTGGCTGCTGTTCACTGAAAAGCTCATTCTGGGTACATTTTTGGTATACATTTGCTTCTGCCGGGTCAGCTGAGCAGTGAATTTCTACTTAACTACCTCCTATCAGGAGAGACCTCAGGGCTGCATCTTTTGAGCGCAGTACTGAGCCTGAAAAGCGTTTACAACCCCACTTACAAGTAAAACTAGCTAAAATGTGCCTGGCTGCTGTTCACTGAAAAGCTCATTCTGGGTACATTTTTGGTATACATTTGCTTCTGCCGGGTCAGCTGAGCAGTGAATTTCTACTTAACTACCTCCTATCAGGAGAGACCTCAGGGCTGCATCTTTTGAGCGCAGTACTGAGCCTGAAAAGCGTTTACAACCCCACTTACAAGTAAAACTAGCTAAAATGTGCCTGGCTGCTATTCACTGAAAAGCTCATTCTGGGTACATTTTTGGTATACATTTGCTTCTGCCGGGTCAGCTGAGCAGTGAATTTCTACTTAACTACCTCCTATCAGGAGAGACCTCAGGGCTGCATCTTTTGAGTGCAGTACTGAGCCTGAAAAGCGTTTACAACCCCACTTACAAGTAAAACTAGCTAAAATGTGCCTGGCTGCTGTTCACTGAAAAGCTAATTCTGGGTACATTTTTGGTATACATTTGGTTCTGCCGGGTCAGCTGAGCAGTGAATTTCTACTTAACTACCTCCTATCAGGAGAGACCTCAGGGCTGCATCTTTTGAGCGCAGTACTGAGCCTGAAAAGCGTTTACAACCCCACTTACAAGTAAAACTAGCTAAAATGTGCCTGGCTGCTGTTCACTGAAAAGCTCATTCCGGGTACATTTTTGGTATACATTTGCTTCTGCCGGGTCAGCTGAGCAGTGAATTTCTACATAACTACCCCCTATCAGGAGAGACCTCAGGGCTGCATCTTTTGAGCGCAGTACTGAGCCTGAAAAGCATTTACAACCCCACTTACAAGTAAAACTAGCTAAAATGTGCCTGGCTGCTGTTCACTGAAAAGCTCATTCTGGGTACATTTTTGGTATACATTTGCTTCTGCCGGGTCAGCTGAGCAGTGAATTTCTACTTAACTACCTCCTATCAGGAGAGACCTAAGGGCTGCATCTTTTGAGCGCAGTACTGAGCCTGAAAAGCATTTACAACCCCACTTACAAGTAAAACTAGCTAAAATGTGCCTGGCTGCTGTTCACTGAAAAGCTCATTCTGGGTACATTTTTGGTATACATTTGCTTCTGCCGGGTCAGCTGAGCAGTGAATTTCTACTTAACTACCTCCTATCAGGAGAGACCTCAGGGCTGCATCTTTTGAGCGCAGTACTGAGCCTGAAAAGCGTTTACAACCCCACTTACAAGTAAAACTAGCTAAAATGTGCCTGGCTGCTATTCACTGAAAAGCTCATTCTGGGTACATTTTTGGTATACATTTGCTTCTGCCGGGTCAGCTGAGCAGTGAATTTCTACTTAACTACCTCCTATCAGAAGAGACCTCAGGGCTGCATCTTTTGAGCGCAGTACTGAGCCTGAAAAGCGTTTACAACCCCACTTACAAGTAAAACTAGCTAAAATGTGCCTGGCTGCTGTTCACTGAAAAGCTCATTCCGGGTACATTTTTGGTATACATTTGCTTCTGCCGGGTCAGCTGAGCAGTGAATTTCTACATAACTACCCCCTATCAGGAGAGACCTCAGGGCTGCATCTTTTGAGCGCAGTACTGAGCCTGAAAAGCATTTACAACCCCACTTACAAGTAGAACTAGCTAAAATGTGCCTGGCTGCTGTTCACTGAAAAGCTCATTCTGGGTACATTTTTGGTATACATTTGCTTCTGCCGGGTCAGCTGAGCAGTGAATTTCTACTTAACTACCCCCTATCAGGAGAGACCTCAGGGCTGCATCTTTTGAGCGCAGTACTGAGCCTGAAAAGCGTTTACAACCCCAGTTACAAGTAAAACTAGCTAAAATGTGCCTGGCTGCTGTTCACTGAAAAGCTCATTCTGGGTACATTTTTGGTATACATTTGCCTCTGCCGGGTCAGCTGAGCAGTGAATTTCTACTTAACTACCTCCTATCAGGAGAGACCTAAGGGCTGCATCTTTTGAGCGCAGTACTGAGCCTGAAAAGCGTTTACAACCCCACTTACAAGTAAAACTAGCTAAAATGTGCCTGGCTGCTGTTCACTGAAAAGCTCATTCTGGGTACATTTTTGGTATACATTTGCTTCTGCCGGGTCAGCTGAGCAGTGAATTTCCACTTAACTACCTCCTATCAGGAGAGACCTCAGGGCTGCATCTTTTGAGCGCAGTACTGAGCCTGAAAAGCGTTTACAACCCCACTTACAAGTAAAACTAGCTAAAATGTGCCTGGCTGCTGTTCACTGAAAAGCTCATTCTGGGTACATTTTTGGTATACATTTGCTTCTGCCGGGTCAGCTGAGCAGTGAATTTCTACTTAACTACCTCCTATCAGGAGAGACCTCAGGGCTGCATCTTTTGAGTGCAGTACTGAGCCTGAAAAGCGTTTACAACCCCACTTACAAGTAAAACTAGCTAAAATGTGCCTGGCTGCTGTTCACTGAAAAGCTAATTCTGGGTACATTTTTGGTATACATTTGCTTCTGCCGGGTCAGCTGAGCAGTGAATTTCTACTTAACTACCTCCTATCAGGAGAGACCTCAGGGCTGCATCTTTTGAGCGCAGTACTGAGCCTGAAAAGCGTTTACAACCCCACTTACAAGTAAAACTAGCTAAAATGTGCCTGGCTGCTGTTCACTGAAAAGCTCATTCTGGGTACATTTTTGGTATACATTTGCTTCTGCCGGGTCAGCTGAGCAGTGAATTTCTACTTAACTACATCCTATCAGGAGAGACCTCAGGGCTGCATCTTTTGAGCGCAGTACTGAGCCTGAAAAGCATTTACAACCCCACTTACAAGTAAAACTAGCTAAAATGTGCCTGGCTGCTGTTCACTGAAAAGCTCATTCTGGGTACATTTTTGGTATACATTTGCTTCTGCCGGGTCAGCTGAGCAGTGAATTTCTACTTAACTATCTCCTATCAGGAGAGACCTCAGGGCTGCATCTTTTGAGCGCAGTACTGAGCCTGAAAAGCGTTTCCAACCCCACTTACAAGTAAAACTAGCTAAAATGTGCCTGGCTGCTGTTCACTGAAAAGCTCATTCTGGGTACATTTTTGGTATACATTTGCTTCTGCCGGGTCAGCTGAGCAGTGAATTTCTACTTAACTACCTCCTATCAGGAGAGACCTCAGGGCTGCATCTTTTGAGCGCTGTACTGAGCCTGAAAACCGTTTACAACCCCAGTTACAAGTGAAACTAGCTAAAATGTGCCTGGCTGCTATTCACTGAAAAGCTCATTCTGGGTACATTTTTAGTATACATTTGCTTCTGCCGGGTCAGCTGAGCAGTGAATTTCTACTTAACTACCTCCTATCAGGAGAGACCTCAGGGCTGCATCTTTTGAGTGCAGTACTGAGCCTGAAAAGCGTTTACAACCCCACTTACAAGTAAAACTAGCTAAAATGTGCCTGGCTGCTGTTCACTGAAAAGCTCATTCTGGGTACATTTTTGGTATACATTTGCTTCTGCCGGGTCAGCTGAGCAGTGAATTTCTACTTAACTACCTCCTATCAGGAGAGACCTCAGGGCTGCATCTTTTGAGCGCTGTACTGAGCCTGAAAACCGTTTACAACCCCAGTTACAAGTGAAACTAGCTAAAATGTGCCTGGCTGCTATTCACTGAAAAGCTCATTCTGGGTACATTTTTAGTATACATTTGCTTCTGCCGGGTCAGCTGAGCAGTGAATTTCTACTTAACTACCTCCTATCAGGAGAGACCTCAGGGCTGCATCTTTTGAGTGCAGTACTGAGCCTGAAAAGCGTTTACAACCCCACTTACAAGTAAAACTAGCTAAAATGTGCCTGGCTGCTGTTCACTGAAAAGCTAATTCTGGGTACATTTTTGGTATACATTTGCTTCTGCCGGGCCAGCTGAGCAGTGAATTTCTACTTAACTACCTCCTATCAGGAGAGACCTCAGGGCTGCATCTTTTGAGCGCAGTACTGAGCCTGAAAAGCGTTTACAACCCCACTTACAAGTAAAACTAGCTAAAATGTGCCTGGCTGCTGTTCACTGAAAAGCTCATTCTGGGTACATTTTTGGTATACATTTGCTTCTGCCGGGTCAGCTGAGCAGTGAATTTCTACTTAACTACCTCCTATCAGGAGAGACCTCAGGGCTGCATCTTTTGAGCGTAGTACTGAGCCTGAAAAGCATTTACAACCCCACTTACAAGTAAAACTAGCTAAAATGTGCCTGGCTGCTGTTCACTGAAAAGCTCATTCTGGGTACATTTTTGGTATACATTTGCTTCTGCCGGGTCAGCTGAGCAGTGAATTTCTACTTAACTACCTCCTATCAGGAGAGACCTCAGGGCTGCATCTTTTGAGCGCAGTACTGAGCCTGAAAAGCGTTTCCAACCCCACTTACAAGTAAAACTAGCTAAAATGTGCCTGGCTGCTGTTCACTGAAAAGCTCATTCTGGGTACATTTTTGGTATACATTTGCTTCTGCCGGGTCAGCTGAGCAGTGAATTTCTACTTAACTACCTCCTATCAGGAGAGACCTCAGGGCTGCATCTTTTGAGCGCAGTACTGAGCCTGAAAAGCGTTTACAACCCCAGTTACAAGTAAAACTAGCTAAAATGTGCCTGGCTGCTGTTCACTGAAAAGCTCTTTCTGGGTACATTTGTGGTATACATTTGCTTCTGCCGGGTCAGCTGAGCAGTGAATTTCTACTTAACTACCTCCTATCAGGAGAGACCTCAGGGCTGCATCTTTTGAGCGCAGTACTGAGCCTGAAAAGCGTTTACAACCCCACTTACAAGTAAAACTAGCTAAAATGTGCCTGGCTGCTGTTCACTGAAAAGCTCATTCTGGGTACATTTTTTGTATACATTTGCTTCTGCCGGGTCAGCTGAGCAGTGAATTTCTACTTAACTATCTCCTATCAGGAGAGACCTCAGGGCTGCATCTTTTGAGCGCAGTACTGAGCCTGAAAAGCGTTTCCAACCCCACTTACAAGTAAAACTAGCTAAAATGTGCCTGGCTGCTGTTCACTGAAAAGCTCATTCTGGGTACATTTTTGGTATACATTTGCTTCTGCCGGGTCAGCTGAGCAGTGAATTTCTACTTAACTACCTCCTATCAGGAGAGACCTCAGGGCTGCATCTTTTGAGCGCAGTACTGAGCCTGAAAAGCGTTTACAACCCCAGTCACAAGTAAAACTAGCTAAAATGTGCCTGGCTGCTGTTCACTGAAAAGCTCATTCTGGGTACATTTTTGGTATACATTTGCTTCTGCCGGGTCAGCTGAGCAGTGAATTTCTACTTAACTACCTCCTATCAGGAGAGACCTCAGGGCTGCATCTTTTGAGCTCAGTACTGAGCCTGAAAAGCGTTTCCAACCCCACTTACAAGTAAAACTAGCTAAAATGTGCCTGGCTGCTGTTCACTGAAAAGCTCATTCTGGGTACATTTTTGGTATACATTTGCTTCTGCCGGGTCAGCTGAGCAGTGAATTTCTACTTAACTACCTCCTATCAGGAGAGACCTCAGGGCTGCATCTTTTGAGCGCAGTACTGAGCCTGAAAAGCGTTTACAACCCCACTTACAAGTAAAACTAGCTAAAATGTGCCTGGCTGCTGTTCACTGAAAAGCTCATTCTGGGTACATTTTTGGTATACATTTGCTTCTGCCGGGTCAGCTGAGCAGTGAATTTCTACTTTACTACCTCCTATCAGGAGAGACCTCAGGGCTGCATCTTTTGAGCGCAGTACTGAGCCTGAAAAGCGTTTACAACCCCACTTACAAGTAAAACTAGCTAAAATGTGCCTGGCTGCTATTCACTGAAAAGCTCATTCTGGGTACATTTTTGGTATACATTTGCTTCTGCCGGGTCAGCTGAGCAGTGAATTTCTACTTAACTACCTCCTATCAGGAGAGACCTCAGGGCTGCATCTTTTGAGTGCAGTACTGAGTCTAAAAAGCGTTTACAACCCCACTTACAAGTAAAACTAGCTAAAATGTGCCTGGCTGCTGTTCACTGAAAAGCTAATTCTGGGTACATTTTTGGTATACATTTGCTTCTGCCGGGTCAGCTGAGCAGTGAATTTCTACTTAACTACCTCCTATCAGGAGAGACCTCAGGGCTGCATCTTTTGAGCGCAGGACTGAGCCTGAAAAGCGTTTACAACCCCACTTACAAGTAAAACTAGCTAAAATGTGCCTGGCTGCTGTTCACTGAAAAGCTCATTCTGGGTACATTTTTGGTATACATTTGCTTCTGCCGGGTCAGCTGAGCAGTGAATTTCTACATAACTACCCCCTATCAGGAGAGACCTCAGGGCTGCATCTTTTGAGCGCAGTACTGAGCCTGAAAAGCATTTACAACCCCACTTACAAGTAAAACTAGCTAAAATGTGCCTGGCTGCTGTTCACTGAAAAGCTCATTCTGGGTACATTTTTGGTATACATTTGCTTCTGCCGGGTCAGCTGAGCAGTGAATTTCTACTTAACTACCCCCTATCAGGAGAGACCTCAGGGCTGCATCTTTTGAGCGCAGTACTGAGCCTGAAAAGCGTTTACAACCCCAGTTACAAGTAAAACTAGCTAAAATGTGCCTGGCTGCTGTTCACTGAAAAGCTCATTCTGGGTACATTTTTGGTATACATTTGCTTCTGCCGGGTCAGCTGAGCAGTGAATTTCTACTTAACTACCTCCTATCAGGAGAGACCTAAGGGCTGCATCTTTTGAGCGCAGTACTGAGCCTGAAAAGCGTTTACAACCCCACTTACAAGTAAAACTAGCTAAAATGTGCCTGGCTGCTGTTCACTGAAAAGCTCATTCTGGGTACATTTTTGGTATACATTTGCTTCTGCCGGGTCAGCTGAGCAGTGAATTTCTACTTAACTACCTCCTATCAGGAGAGACCTCAGGGCTGCATCTTTTGAGCGCAGTACTGAGCCTGAAAAGCGTTTACAACCCCACTTACAAGTAAAACTAGCTAAAATGTGCCTGGCTGCTGTTCACTGAAAAGCTCATTCTGGGTACATTTTTGGTATACATTTGCTTCTGCCGGGTCAGCTGAGCAGTGAATTTCTACTTAACTATCTCCTATCAGGAGAGACCTCAGGGCTGCATCTTTTGAGCGCAGTACTGAGCCTGAAAAGCGTTTCCAACCCCACTTACAAGTAAAACTAGCTAAAATGTGCCTGGCTGCTGTTCACTGAAAAGCTCATTCTGGGTACATTTTTGGTATACATTTGCTTCTGCCGGGTCAGCTGAGCAGTGAATTTCTACTTAACTACCTCCTATCAGGAGAGACCTCAGGGCTGCATCTTTTGAGCGCAGTACTGAGCCTGAAAAGCGTTTACAACCCCAGTCACAAGTAAAACTAGCTAAAATGTGCCTGGCTGCTGTTCACTGAAAAGCTCATTCTGGGTACATTTTTGGTATACATTTGCTTCTGCCGGGTCAGCTGAGCAGTGAATTTCTACTTAACTACCTCCTATCAGGAGAGACCTCAGGGCTGCATCTTTTGAGTGCAGTACTGAGCCTGAAAAGCGTTTACAACCCCACTTACAAGTAAAACTAGCTAAAATGTGCCTGGCTGCTGTTCACTGAAAAGCTAATTCTGGGTACATTTTTGGTATACATTTGCTTCTGCCGGGTCAGCTGAGCAGTGAATTTCTACTTAACTACCTCCTATCAGGAGAGACCTCAGGGCTGCATCTTTTGAGCGCAGTACTGAGCCTGAAAAGCGTTTACAACCCCACTTACAAGTAAAACTAGCTAAAATGTGCCTGGCTGCTGTTCACTGAAAAGCTCATTCTGGGTACATTTTTGGTATACATTTGCTTCTGCCGGGTCAGCTGAGCAGTGAATTTCTACTTAACTACCCCCTATCAGGAGAGACCTCAGGGCTGCATCTTTTGAGCGCAGTACTGAGCCTGAAAAGCGTTTACAACCCCACTTACAAGTAAAACTAGCTAAAATGTGCCTGGCTGCTGTTCACTGAAAAGCTCATTCTGGGTACATTTTTGGTATACATTTGCTTCTGCCGGGTCAGCTGAGCAGTGAATTTCTACTTAACTACCCCCTATCAGGAGAGACCTCAGGGCTGCATCTTTTGAGCGCAGTACTGAGCCTGAAAAGCGTTTACAACCCCAGTTACAAGTAAAACTAGCTAAAATGTGCCTGGCTGCTGTTCACTGAAAAGCTCATTCTGGGTACATTTTTGGTATACATTTGCTTCTGCCGGGTCAGCTGAGCAGTGAATTTCTACTTAACTACCTCCTATCAGGAGAGACCTCAGGGCTGCATCTTTTGAGCGCAGTACTGAGCCTGAAAAGCGTTTACAACCCCACTTACAAGTAAAACTAGCTAAAATGTGCCTGGCTGCTGTTCACTGAAAAGCTCATTCTGGGTACATTTTTGGTATACATTTGCTTCTGCCGGGTCAGCTGAGCAGTGAATTTCTACTTAACTACCTCCTATCAGGAGAGACCTCAGGGCTGCATCTTTTGAGCGCAGTACTGAGCCTGAAAAGCGTTTACAACCCCACTTACAAGTAAAACTAGCTAAAATGTGCCTGGCTGCTGTTCACTGAAAAGCTCATTCTGGGTACATTTTTGGTATACATTTGCTTCTGCCGGGTCAGCTGAGCAGTGAATTTCTACTTAACTACCCCCTATCAGGAGAGACCTCAGGGCTGCATCTTTTGAGCGCAGTACTGAGCCTGAAAAGCGTTTACAACCCCAGTTACAAGTAAAACTAGCTAAAATGTGCCTGGCTGCTGTTCACTGAAAAGCTCATTCTGGGTACATTTTTGGTATACATTTGCTTCTGCCGGGTCAGCTGAGCAGTGAATTTCTACTTAACTACCTCCTATCAGGAGAGACCTCAGGGCTGCATCTTTTGAGCGCAGTACTGAGCCTGAAAAGCGTTTACAACCCCACTTACAAGTAAAACTAGCTAAAATGTGCCTGGCTGCTGTTCACTGAAAAGCTCATTCTGGGTACATTTTTGGTATACATTTGCTTCTGCCGGGTCAGCTGAGCAGTGAATTTCTACTTAACTATCTCCTATCAGGAGAGACCTCAGGGCTGCATCTTTTGAGCGCAGTACTGAGCCTGAAAAGCGTTTCCAACCCCACTTACAAGTAAAACTAGCTAAAATGTGCCTGGCTGCTGTTCACTGAAAAGCTCATTCTGGGTACATTTTTGGTATACATTTGCTTCTGCCGGGTCAGCTGAGCAGTGAATTTCTACTTAACTACCTCCTATCAGGAGAGACCTCAGGGCTGCATCTTTTGAGCGCAGTACTGAGCCTGAAAAGAGTTTACAACCCCAGTCACAAGTAAAACTAGCTAAAATGTGCCTGGCTGCTGTTCACTGAAAAGCTCATTCTGGGTACATTTTTGGTATACATTTGCTTCTGCCGAGTCAGCTGAGCAGTGAATTTCTACTTAACTACCTCCTATCAGGAGAGACCTCAGGGCTGCATCTTTTGAGCGCTGTACTGAGCCTGAAAACCGTTTACAACCCCAGTTACAAGTAAAACTAGCTAAAATGTGCCTGGCTGCTATTCACTGAAAAGCTCATTCTGGGTACATTTTTGGTATACATTTGCTTCTGCCGGGTCAGCTGAGCAGTGAATTTCTACTTAACTACCTCCTATCAGGAGAGACCTCAGGGCTGCATCTTTTGAGTGCAGTACTGAGCCTGAAAAGCGTTTACAACCCCACTTACAAGTAAAACTAGCTAAAATGTGCCTGGCT
Source organism: Lissotriton vulgaris (assembly GCF_964263255.1). NCBI lineage: Eukaryota > Metazoa > Chordata > Amphibia > Caudata > Salamandridae > Lissotriton > Lissotriton vulgaris. Next base: position 152,666 of record NW_028244423.1, on the reverse strand, counting down.
GCTGTTCACTGAAAAGCTAATTCTGGGTACATTTTTGGTATACATTTGCTTCTGCCGGGTCAGCTGAGCAGTGAATTTCTACTTAACTACCTCCTATCAGGAGAGACCTCAGGGCTGCATCTTTTGAGCGCAGTACTGAGCCTGAAAAGCGTTTACAACCCCACTTACAAGTAAAACTAGCTAAAATGTGCCTGGCTGCTGTTCACTGAAAAGCTCATTCTGGGTACATTTTTGGTATACATTTGCTTCTGCCGGGTCAGCTGAGCAGTGAATTTCTACTTAACTACCTCCTATCAGGAGAGACCTCAGGGCTGCATCTTTTGAGCGCAGTACTGAGCCTGAAAAGCGTTTACAACCCCACTTACAAGTAAAACTAGCTAAAATGTGCCTGGCTGCTGTTCACTGAAAAGCTCATTCTGGGTACATTTTTGGTATACATTTGCTTCTGCCGGGTCAGCTGAGCAGTGAATTTCTACTTAACTATCTCCTATCAGGAGAGACCTCAGGGCTGCATCTTTTGAGCGCAGTACTGAGCCTGAAAAGCGTTTCCAACCCCACTTACAAGTAAAACTAGCTAAAATGTGCCTGGCTGCTGTTCACTGAAAAGCTCATTCTGGGTACATTTTTGGTATACATTTGCTTCTGCCGGGTCAGCTGAGCAGTGAATTTCTACTTAACTACCTCCTATCAGAAGAGACCTCAGGGCTGCATCTTTTGAGTGCAGTACTGAGCCTGAAAAGCGTTTACAACCCCACTTACAAGTAAAACTAGCTAAAATGTGCCTGGCTGCTGTTCACTGAAAAGCTAATTCTGGGTACATTTTTGGTATACATTTGCTTCTGCCGGGTCAGCTGAGCAGTGAATTTCTACTTAACTACCTCCTATCAGGAGAGACCTCAGGGCTGCATCTTTTGAGCGCAGTACTGAGCCTGAAAAGCGTTTACAACCCCACTTACAAGTAAAACTAGCTAAAATGTGCCTGGCTGCTGTTCACTGAAAAGCTCATTCCGGGTACATTTTTGGTATACATTTGCTTCTGCCGGGTCAGCTGAGCAGTGAATTTCTACATAACTACCCCCTATCAGGAGAGACCTCAGGGCTGCATCTTTTGAGCGCAGTACTGAGCCTGAAAAGCATTTACAACCCCACTTACAAGTAGAACTAGCTAAAATGTGCCTGGCTGCTGTTCACTGAAAAGCTCATTCTGGGTACATTTTTGGTATACATTTGCTTCTGCCGGGTCAGCTGAGCAGTGAATTTCTACTTAACTACCCCCTATCAGGAGAGACCTCAGGGCTGCATCTTTTGAGCGCAGTACTGAGCCTGAAAAGCGTTTACAACCCCAGTTACAAGTAAAACTAGCTAAAATGTGCCTGGCTGCTGTTCACTGAAAAGCTCATTCTGGGTACATTTTTGGTATACATTTGCCTCTGCCGGGTCAGCTGAGCAGTGAATTTCTACTTAACTACCTCCTATCAGGAGAGACCTAAGGGCTGCATCTTTTGAGCGCAGTACTGAGCCTGAAAAGCGTTTACAACCCCACTTACAAGTAAAACTAGCTAAAATGTGCCTGGCTGCTGTTCACTGAAAAGCTCATTCTGGGTACATTTTTGGTATACATTTGCTTCTGCCGGGTCAGCTGAGCAGTGAATTTCTACTTAACTACCTCCTATCAGGAGAGACCTCAGGGCTGCATCTTTTGAGCGCAGTACTGAGCCTGAAAAGCGTTTACAACCCCACTTACAAGTAAAACTAGCTAAAATGTGCCTGGCTGCTGTTCACTGAAAAGCTCATTCTGGGTACATTTTTGGTATACATTTGCTTCTGCCGGGTCAGCTGAGCAGTGAATTTCTACTTAACTACCTCCTATCAGGAGAGACCTCAGGGCTGCATCTTTTGAGTGCAGTACTGAGCCTGAAAAGCGTTTACAACCCCACTTACAAGTAAAACTAGCTAAAATGTGCCTGGCTGCTGTTCACTGAAAAGCTAATTCTGGGTACATTTTTGGTATACATTTGCTTCTGCCGGGTCAGCTGAGCAGTGAATTTCTACTTAACTACCTCCTATCAGGAGAGACCTCAGGGCTGCATCTTTTGAGCGCAGTACTGAGCCTGAAAAGCGTTTACAACCCCACTTACAAGTAAAACTAGCTAAAATGTGCCTGGCTGCTGTTCACTGAAAAGCTCATTCTGGGTACATTTTTGGTATACATTTGCTTCTGCCGGGTCAGCTGAGCAGTGAATTTCTACTTAACTACATCCTATCAGGAGAGACCTCAGGGCTGCATCTTTTGAGCGCAGTACTGAGCCTGAAAAGCATTTACAACCCCACTTACAAGTAAAACTAGCTAAAATGTGCCTGGCTGCTGTTCACTGAAAAGCTCATTCTGGGTACATTTTTGGTATACATTTGCTTCTGCCGGGTCAGCTGAGCAGTGAATTTCTACTTAACTATCTCCTATCAGGAGAGACCTCAGGGCTGCATCTTTTGAGCGCAGTACTGAGCCTGAAAAGCGTTTCCAACCCCACTTACAAGTAAAACTAGCTAAAATGTGCCTGGCTGCTGTTCACTGAAAAGCTCATTCTGGGTACATTTTTGGTATACATTTGCTTCTGCCGGGTCAGCTGAGCAGTGAATTTCTACTTAACTACCTCCTATCAGGAGAGACCTCAGGGCTGCATCTTTTGAGCGCAGTACTGAGCCTGAAAAGCGTTTACAACCCCAGTCACAAGTAAAACTAGCTAAAATGTGCCTGGCTGCTGTTCACTGAAAAGCTCATTCTGGGTACATTTTTGGTATACATTTGCTTCTGCCGGGTCAGCTGAGCAGTGAATTTCTACTTAACTACCTCCTATCAGGAGAGACCTCAGGGCTGCATCTTTTGAGCGCTGTACTGAGCCTGAAAACCGTTTACAACCCCAGTTACAAGTGAAACTAGCTAAAATGTGCCTGGCTGCTATTCACTGAAAAGCTCATTCTGGGTACATTTTTAGTATACATTTGCTTCTGCCGGGTCAGCTGAGCAGTGAATTTCTACTTAACTACCTCCTATCAGGAGAGACCTCAGGGCTGCATCTTTTGAGTGCAGTACTGAGCCTGAAAAGCGTTTACAACCCCACTTACAAGTAAAACTAGCTAAAATGTGCCTGGCTGCTGTTCACTGAAAAGCTAATTCTGGGTACATTTTTGGTATACATTTGCTTCTGCCGGGTCAGCTGAGCAGTGAATTTCTACTTAACTACCTCCTATCAGGAGAGACCTCAGGGCTGCATCTTTTGAGCGCAGTACTGAGCCTGAAAAGCGTTTACAACCCCACTTACAAGTAAAACTAGCTAAAATGTGCCTGGCTGCTGTTCACTGAAAAGCTCATTCTGGGTACATTTTTGGTATACATTTGCTTCTGCCGGGTCAGCTGAGCAGTGAATTTCTACTTAACTACCTCCTATCAGGAGAGACCTCAGGGCTGCATCTTTTGAGCGCAGTACTGAGCCTGAAAAGCATTTACAACCCCACTTACAAGTAAAACTAGCTAAAATGTGCCTGGCTGCTGTTCACTGAAAAGCTCATTCTGGGTACATTTTTGGTATACATTTGCTTCTGCCGGGTCAGCTGAGCAGTGAATTTCTACTTAACTACCTCCTATCAGGAGAGACCTCAGGGCTGCATCTTTTGAGCGCAGTACTGAGCCTGAAAAGCGTTTCCAACCCCACTTACAAGTAAAACTAGCTAAAATGTGCCTGGCTGCTGTTCACTGAAAAGCTCATTCTGGGTACATTTTTGGTATACATTTGCTTCTGCCGGGTCAGCTGAGCAGTGAATTTCTACTTAACTACCTCCTATCAGGAGAGACCTCAGGGCTGCATCTTTTGAGCGCAGTACTGAGCCTGAAAAGCGTTTACAACCCCAGTTACAAGTAAAACTAGCTAAAATGTGCCTGGCTGCTGTTCACTGAAAAGCTCTTTCTGGGTACATTTTTGGTATACATTTGCTTCTGCCGGGTCAGCTGAGCAGTGAATTTCTACTTAACTACCTCCTATCAGGAGAGACCTCAGGGCTGCATCTTTTGAGCGCAGTACTGAGCCTGAAAAGCGTTTACAACCCCACTTACAAGTAAAACTAGCTAAAATGTGCCTGGCTGCTGTTCACTGAAAAGCTCATTCTGGGTACATTTTTTGTATACATTTGCTTCTGCCGGGTCAGCTGAGCAGTGAATTTCTACTTAACTATCTCCTATCAGGAGAGACCTCAGGGCTGCATCTTTTGAGCGCAGTACTGAGCCTGAAAAGCGTTTCCAACCCCACTTACAAGTAAAACTAGCTAAAATGTGCCTGGCTGCTGTTCACTGAAAAGCTCATTCTGGGTACATTTTTGGTATACATTTGCTTCTGCCGGGTCAGCTGAGCAGTGAATTTCTACTTAACTACCTCCTATCAGGAGAGACCTCAGGGCTGCATCTTTTGAGCGCAGTACTGAGCCTGAAAAGCGTTTACAACCCCAGTCACAAGTAAAACTAGCTAAAATGTGCCTGGCTGCTGTTCACTGAAAAGCTCATTCTGGGTACATTTTTGGTATACATTTGCTTCTGCCGGGTCAGCTGAGCTAGGCGTGGGCGGAAAATCCGTTCCGCTCGCGGATTTTGCGGATTTTCGGGAAATCCGCAATCCGCGAGATTTGCGAATTTCCCGCAAAATCCGCAAATCCGCGAGCAGCGGATTTTGCTCGCACTGCTCGCACTGTTCGCGTGAGTTCGCGCCCCGCGAATAAGTGCAAAATTGCAGAAATACGATCTTAGCAAAACTGAAAGTAACTACTTACCAGGTTCAAAAGTTCAGGCTCATCATTAGTAGCCATTTCCTGGAGTGCTTCCTGAGGGGCCCCTCCAGAGTTCAGTTGCCAGTTGAAACTATTATGTGACCCTGCTCTGAACCTCAGAATAGTTACACATATGCCACAAAGGTCCTGAATTACAGCTAAGGGAGACAAGCAGGAGCCAGGCTGGAAGTTAAAATCCATTAATCAGCCCCTAATTCATTATTGTCAGTTGGGGCAGGGCAGGTGTTGTAACTAATTTTGCAACAATGAAAGCACTTAGCAAGTGCAAAAGATCACTAATCAGGGCGCACTAAGGAAGCAGGTGCCAGCTAAAAAAATATTCTGTGACACATGAATCAGCCCCAAATTAATTCAGGTCACTTGAGGCAGGGAAGGTGTGCTTTGCTTTGCCGAAAATAATGTACACTGGACAACCAGAGGGTGTGGTGATGAAACAGAGGGTGGCATGGGTGGGCCAGAGGGTGGCATGAGTAGTCAGAGAGTGGCAGTGGTGACAGAGAGTGGCAGTGATGAAGAAGAGTGTCCCAAACAGGCTGGACACGTAGAAACAACAAGTTCGCGAAACTTGCGACCCGACAGGTAAGTTCGCAATTTGCGAAAGTGTACAAAACCCTCGCGAACTGGCAGAAACACGGGCGAACACAAAAAAAAAAAAATCCGCAAATTCGCGGGAATTCGCGGATTTTGCGGATTGCGAATCCGCAAATCCGCAAAATTCGCGAACGCGAGATCCGCAAAATTCGCTCATGCTTAAGCTGAGCAGTGAATTTCTACTTAACTACCTCCTATCAGGAGAGACCTCAGGGCTGCATCTTTTGAGCTCAGTACTGAGCCTGAAAAGCGTTTCCAACCCCACTTACAAGTAAAACTAGCTAAAATGTGCCTGGCTGCTGTTCACTGAAAAGCTCATTCTGGGTACATTTTTGGTATACATTTGCTTCTGCCGGGTCAGCTGAGCAGTGAATTTCTACTTAACTACCTCCTATCAGGAGAGACCTCAGGGCTGCATCTTTTGAGCGCAGTACTGAGCCTGAAAAGCGTTTACAACCCCACTTACAAGTAAAACTAGCTAAAATGTGCCTGGCTGCTGTTCACTGAAAAGCTCATTCTGGGTACATTTTTGGTATACATTTGCTTCTGCCGGGTCAGCTGAGCAGTGAATTTCTACTTTACTACCTCCTATCAGGAGAGACCTCAGGGCTGCATCTTTTGAGCGCAGTACTGAGCCTGAAAAGCGTTTACAACCCCACTTACAAGTAAAACTAGCTAAAATGTGCCTGGCTGCTATTCACTGAAAAGCTCATTCTGGGTACATTTTTGGTATACATTTGCTTCTGCCGGGTCAGCTGAGCAGTGAATTTCTACTTAACTACCTCCTATCAGGAGAGACCTCAGGGCTGCATCTTTTGAGTGCAGTACTGAGTCTAAAAAGCGTTTACAACCCCACTTACAAGTAAAACTAGCTAAAATGTGCCTGGCTGCTGTTCACTGAAAAGCTAATTCTGGGTACATTTTTGGTATACATTTGCTTCTGCCGGGTCAGCTGAGCAGTGAATTTCTACTTAACTACCTCCTATCAGGAGAGACCTCAGGGCTGCATCTTTTGAGCGCAGTACTGAGCCTGAAAAGCGTTTACAACCCCACTTACAAGTAAAACTAGCTAAAATGTGCCTGGCTGCTGTTCACTGAAAAGCTCATTCTGGGTACATTTTTGGTATACATTTGCTTCTGCCGGGTCAGCTGAGCAGTGAATTTCTACATAACTACCCCCTATCAGGAGAGACCTCAGGGCTGCATCTTTTGAGCGCAGTACTGAGCCTGAAAAGCATTTACAACCCCACTTACAAGTAAAACTAGCTAAAATGTGCCTGGCTGCTGTTCACTGAAAAGCTCATTCTGGGTACATTTTTGGTATACATTTGCTTCTGCCGGGTCAGCTGAGCAGTGAATTTCTACTTAACTACCCCCTATCAGGAGAGACCTCAGGGCTGCATCTTTTGAGCGCAGTACTGAGCCTGAAAAGCGTTTACAACCCCAGTTACAAGTAAAACTAGCTAAAATGTGCCTGGCTGCTGTTCACTGAAAAGCTCATTCTGGGTACATTTTTGGTATACATTTGCTTCTGCCGGGTCAGCTGAGCAGTGAATTTCTACTTAACTACCTCCTATCAGGAGAGACCTAAGGGCTGCATCTTTTGAGCGCAGTACTGAGCCTGAAAAGCGTTTACAACCCCACTTACAAGTAAAACTAGCTAAAATGTGCCTGGCTGCTGTTCACTGAAAAGCTCATTCTGGGTACATTTTTGGTATACATTTGCTTCTGCCGGGTCAGCTGAGCAGTGAATTTCTACTTAACTACCTCCTATCAGGAGAGACCTCAGGGCTGCATCTTTTGAGCGCAGTACTGAGCCTGAAAAGCGTTTACAACCCCACTTACAAGTAAAACTAGATAAAATGTGCCTGGCTGCTGTTCACTGAAAAGCTCATTCTGGGTACATTTTTGGTATACATTTGCTTCTGCCGGGTCAGCTGAGCAGTGAATTTCTACTTAACTATCTCCTATCAGGAGAGACCTCAGGGCTGCATCTTTTGAGCGCAGTACTGAGCCTGAAAAGCGTTTCCAACCCCACTTACAAGTAAAACTAGCTAAAATGTGCCTGGCTGCTGTTCACTGAAAAGCTCATTCTGGGTACATTTTTGGTATACATTTGCTTCTGCCGGGTCAGCTGAGCAGTGAATTTCTACTTAACTACCTCCTATCAGGAGAGACCTCAGGGCTGCATCTTTTGAGCGCAGTACTGAGCCTGAAAAGCGTTTACAACCCCAGTCACAAGTAAAACTAGCTAAAATGTGCCTGGCTGCTGTTCACTGAAAAGCTCATTCTGGGTACATTTTTGGTATACATTTGCTTCTGCCGGGTCAGCTGAGCAGTGAATTTCTACTTAACTACCTCCTATCAGGAGAGACCTCAGGGCTGCATCTTTTGAGTGCAGTACTGAGCCTGAAAAGCGTTTACAACCCCACTTACAAGTAAAACTAGCTAAAATGTGCCTGGCTGCTGTTCACTGAAAAGCTAATTCTGGGTACATTTTTGGTATACATTTGCTTCTGCCGGGTCAGCTGAGCAGTGAATTTCTACTTAACTACCTCCTATCAGGAGAGACCTCAGGGCTGCATCTTTTGAGCGCAGTACTGAGCCTGAAAAGCGTTTACAACCCCACTTACAAGTAAAACTAGCTAAAATGTGCCTGGCTGCTGTTCACTGAAAAGCTCATTCTGGGTACATTTTTGGTATACATTTGCTTCTGCCGGGTCAGCTGAGCAGTGAATTTCTACTTAACTACCTCCTATCAGGAGAGACCTCAGGGCTGCATCTTTTGAGCGCAGTACTGAGCCTGAAAAGCGTTTACAACCCCAGTTACAAGTAAAACTAGCTAAAATGTGCCTGGCTGCTGTTCACTGAAAAGCTCTTTCTGGGTACATTTTTGGTATACATTTGCTTCTGCCGGGTCAGCTGAGCAGTGAATTTCTACTTAACTACCTCCTATCAGGAGAGACCTCAGGGCTGCATCTTTTGAGCGCAGTACTGAGCCTGAAAAGCGTTTACAACCCCACTTACAAGTAAAACTAGCTAAAATGTGCCTGGCTGCTGTTCACTGAAAAGCTCATTCTGGGTACATTTTTTGTATACATTTGCTTCTGCCGGGTCAGCTGAGCAGTGAATTTCTACTTAACTATCTCCTATCAGGAGAGACCTCAGGGCTGCATCTTTTGAGCGCAGTACTGAGCCTGAAAAGCGTTTCCAACCCCACTTACAAGTAAAACTAGCTAAAATGTGCCTGGCTGCTGTTCACTGAAAAGCTCATTCTGGGTACATTTTTGGTATACATTTGCTTCTGCCGGGTCAGCTGAGCAGTGAATTTCTACTTAACTACCTCCTATCAGGAGAGACCTCAGGGCTGCATCTTTTGAGCGCAGTACTGAGCCTGAAAAGCGTTTACAACCCCAGTCACAAGTAAAACTAGCTAAAATGTGCCTGGCTGCTGTTCACTGAAAAGCTCATTCTGGGTACATTTTTGGTATACATTTGCTTCTGCCGGGTCAGCTGAGCTAGGCGTGGGCGGAAAATCCGTTCCGCTCGCGGATTTTGCGGATTTTCGGGAAATCCGCAATCCGCGAGATTTGCGAATTTCCCGCAAAATCCGCAAATCCGCGAGCAGCGGATTTTGCTCGCACTGCTCGCACTGTTCGCGTGAGTTCGCGCCCCGCGAATAAGTGCAAAATTGCAGAAATACGATCTTAGCAAAACTGAAAGTAACTACTTACCAGGTTCAAAAGTTCAGGCTCATCATTAGTAGCCATTTCCTGGAGTGCTTCCTGAGGGGCCCCTCCAGAGTTCAGTTGCCAGTTGAAACTATTATGTGACCCTGCTCTGAACCTCAGAATAGTTACACATATGCCACAAAGGTCCTGAATTACAGCTAAGGGAGACAAGCAGGAGCCAGGCTGGAAGTTAAAATCCATTAATCAGCCCCTAATTCATTATTGTCAGTTGGGGCAGGGCAGGTGTTGTAACTAATTTTGCAACAATGAAAGCACTTAGCAAGTGCAAAAGATCACTAATCAGGGCGCACTAAGGAAGCAGGTGCCAGCTAAAAAAATATTCTGTGACACATGAATCAGCCCCAAATTAATTCAGGTCACTTGAGGCAGGGAAGGTGTGCTTTGCTTTGCCGAAAATAATGTACACTGGACAACCAGAGGGTGTGGTGATGAAACAGAGGGTGGCATGGGTGGGCCAGAGGGTGGCATGAGTAGTCAGAGAGTGGCAGTGGTGACAGAGAGTGGCAGTGATGAAGAAGAGTGTCCCAAACAGGCTGGACACGTAGAAACAACAAGTTCGCGAAACTTGCGACCCGACAGGTAAGTTCGCAATTTGCGAAAGTGTACAAAACCCTCGCGAACTGGCAGAAACACGGGCGAACACAAAAAAAAAAAAATCCGCAAATTCGCGGGAATTCGCGGATTTTGCGGATTGCGAATCCGCAAATCCGCAAAATTCGCGAACGCGAGATCCGCAAAATTCGCTCATGCTTAAGCTGAGCAGTGAATTTCTACTTAACTACCTCCTATCAGGAGAGACCTCAGGGCTGCATCTTTTGAGCTCAGTACTGAGCCTGAAAAGCGTTTCCAACCCCACTTACAAGTAAAACTAGCTAAAATGTGCCTGGCTGCTGTTCACTGAAAAGCTCATTCTGGGTACATTTTTGGTATACATTTGCTTCTGCCGGGTCAGCTGAGCAGTGAATTTCTACTTAACTACCTCCTATCAGGAGAGACCTCAGGGCTGCATCTTTTGAGCGCAGTACTGAGCCTGAAAAGCGTTTACAACCCCACTTACAAGTAAAACTAGCTAAAATGTGCCTGGCTGCTGTTCACTGAAAAGCTCAATCTGGGTACATTTTTGGTATACATTTGCTTCTGCCGGGTCAGCTGAGCAGTGAATTTCTACTTTACTACCTCCTATCAGGAGAGACCTCAGGGCTGCATCTTTTGAGCGCAGTACTGAGCCTGAAAAGCGTTTACAACCCCACTTACAAGTAAAACTAGCTAAAATGTGCCTGGCTGCTATTCACTGAAAAGCTCATTCTGGGTACATTTTTGGTATACATTTGCTTCTGCCGGGTCAGCTGAGCAGTGAATTTCTACGTAACTACCTCCTATCAGGAGAGACCTCAGGGCTGCATCTTTTGAGTGCAGTACTGAGTCTAAAAAGCGTTTACAACCCCACTTACAAGTAAAACTAGCTAAAATGTGCCTGGCTGCTGTTCACTGAAAAGCTAATTCTGGGTACATTTTTGGTATACATTTGCTTCTGCCGGGTCAGCTGAGCAGTGAATTTCTACTTAACTACCTCCTATCAGGAGAGACCTCAGGGCTGCATCTTTTGAGCGCAGTACTGAGCCTGAAAAGCGTTTACAACCCCACTTACAAGTAAAACTAGCTAAAATGTGCCTGGCTGCTGTTCACTGAAAAGCTCATTCTGGGTACATTTTTGGTATACATTTGCTTCTGCCGGGTCAGCTGAGCAGTGAATTTCTACATAACTACCCCCTATCAGGAGAGACCTCAGGGCTGCATCTTTTGAGTGCAGTACTGAGCCTGAAAAGCATTTACAACCCCACTTACAAGTAAAACTAGCTAAAATGTGCCTGGCTGCTGTTCACTGAAAAGCTCATTCTGGGTACATTTTTGGTATACATTTGCTTCTGCCGGGTCAGCTGAGCAGTGAATTTCTACTTAACTACCCCCTATCAGGAGAGACCTCAGGGCTGCATCTTTTGAGCGCAGTACTGAGCCTGAAAAGCGTTTACAACCCCAGTTACAAGTAAAACTAGCTAAAATGTGCCTGGCTGCTGTTCACTGAAAAGCTCATTCTGGGTACATTTTTGGTATACATTTGCTTCTGCCGGGTCAGCTGAGCAGTGAATTTCTACTTAACTACCTCCTATCAGGAGAGACCTAAGGGCTGCATCTTTTGAGCGCAGTACTGAGCCTGAAAAGCGTTTACAACCCCACTTACAAGTAAAACTAGCTAAAATGTGCCTGGCTGCTGTTCACTGAAAAGCTCATTCTGGGTACATTTTTGGTATACATTTGCTTCTGCCGGGTCAGCTGAGCAGTGAATTTCTACTTAACTACCTCCTATCAGGAGAGACCTCAGGGCTGCATCTTTTGAGCGCAGTACTGAGCCTGAAAAGCGTTTACAACCCCACTTACAAGTAAAACTAGATAAAATGTGCCTGGCTGCTGTTCACTGAAAAGCTCATTCTGGGTACATTTTTGGTATACATTTGCTTCTGCCGGGTCAGCTGAGCAGTGAATTTCTACTTAACTATCTCCTATCAGGAGAGACCTCAGGGCTGCATCTTTTGAGCGCAGTACTGAGCCTGAAAAGCGTTTCCAACCCCACTTACAAGTAAAACTAGCTAAAATGTGCCTGGCTGCTGTTCACTGAAAAGCTCATTCTGGGTACATTTTTGGTATACATTTGCTTCTGCCGGGTCAGCTGAGCAGTGAATTTCTACTTAACTACCTCCTATCAGGAGAGACCTCAGGGCTGCATCTTTTGAGCGCAGTACTGAGCCTGAAAAGCGTTTACAACCCCAGTCACAAGTAAAACTAGCTAAAATGTGCCTGGCTGCTGTTCACTGAAAAGCTCATTCTGGGTACATTTTTGGTATACATTTGCTTCTGCCGGGTCAGCTGAGCAGTGAATTTCTACTTAACTACCTCCTATCAGGAGAGACCTCAGGGCTGCATCTTTTGAGTGCAGTACTGAGCCTGAAAAGCGTTTACAACCCCACTTACAAGTAAAACTAGCTAAAATGTGCCTGGCTGCTGTTCACTGAAAAGCTAATTCTGGGTACATTTTTGGTATACATTTGCTTCTGCCGGGTCAGCTGAGCAGTGAATTTCTACTTAACTACCTCCTATCAGGAGAGACCTCAGGGCTGCATCTTTTGAGCGCAGTACTGAGCCTGAAAAGCGTTTACAACCCCACTTACAAGTAAAACTAGCTAAAATGTGCCTGGCTGCTGTTCACTGAAAAGCTCATTCTGGGTACATTTTTGGTATACATTTGCTTCTGCCGGGTCAGCTGAGCAGTGAATTTCTACTTAACTACCCCCTATCAGGAGAGACCTCAGGGCTGCATCTTTTGAGCGCAGTACTGAGCCTGAAAAGCGTTTACAACCCCACTTACAAGTAAAACTAGCTAAAATGTGCCTGGCTGCTGTTCACTGAAAAGCTCATTCTGGGTACATTTTTGGTATACATTTGCTTCTGCCGGGTCAGCTGAGCAGTGAATTTCTACTTAACTACCCCCTATCAGGAGAGACCTCAGGGCTGCATCTTTTGAGCGCAGTACTGAGCCTGAAAAGCGTTTACAACCCCAGTTACAAGTAAAACTAGCTAAAATGTGCCTGGCTGCTGTTCACTGAAAAGCTCATTCTGGGTACATTTTTGGTATACATTTGCTTCTGCCGGGTCAGCTGAGCAGTGAATTTCTACTTAACTACCTCCTATCAGGAGAGACCTCAGGGCTGCATCTTTTGAGCGCAGTACTGAGCCTGAAAAGTGTTTACAACCCCACTTACAAGTAAAACTAGCTAAAATGTGCCTGGCTGCTGTTCACTGAAAAGCTCATTCTGGGTACATTTTTGGTATACATTTGCTTCTGCCGGGTCAGCTGAGCAGTGAATTTCTACTTAACTACCTCCTATCAGGAGAGACCTCAGGGCTGCATCTTTTGAGCGCAGTACTGAGCCTGAAAAGCGTTTACAACCCCACTTACAAGTAAAACTAGCTAAAATGTGCCTGGCTGCTGTTCACTGAAAAGCTCATTCTGGGTACATTTTTGGTATACATTTGCTTCTGCCGGGTCAGCTGAGCAGTGAATTTCTACTTAACTACCCCCTATCAGGAGAGACCTCAGGGCTGCATCTTTTGAGCGCAGTTCTGAGCCTGAAAAGCGTTTACAACCCCAGTTACAAGTAAAACTAGCTAAAATGTGCCTGGCTGCTGTTCACTGAAAAGCTCATTCTGGGTACATTTTTGGTATACATTTGCTTCTGCCGGGTCAGCTGAGCAGTGAATTTCTACTTAACTACCTCCTATCAGGAGAGACCTCAGGGCTGCATCTTTTGAGCGCAGTACTGAGCCTGAAAAGCGTTTACAACCCCACTTACAAGTAAAACTAGCTAAAATGTGCCTGGCTGCTGTTCACTGAAAAGCTCATTCTGGGTACATTTTTGGTATACATTTGCTTCTGCCGGGTCAGCTGAGCAGTGAATTTCTACTTAACTATCTCCTATCAGGAGAGACCTCAGGGCTGCATCTTTTGAGCGCAGTACTGAGCCTGAAAAGCGTTTCCAACCCCACTTACAAGTAAAACAAGCTAAAATGTGCCTGGCTGCTGTTCACTGAAAAGCTCATTCTGGGTACATTTTTGGTATACATTTGCTTCTGCCGGGTCAGCTGAGCAGTGAATTTCTACTTAACTACCTCCTATCAGGAGAGACCTCAGGGCTGCATCTTTTGAGCGCAGTACTGAGCCTGAAAAGCGTTTACAACCCCAGTCACAAGTAAAACTAGCTAAAATGTGCCTGGCTGCTGTTCACTGAAAAGCTCATTCTGGGTACATTTTTGGTATACATTTGCTTCTGCCGAGTCAGCTGAGCAGTGAATTTCTACTTAACTACCTCCTATCAGGAGAGACCTCAGGGCTGCATCTTTTGAGCGCTGTACTGAGCCTGAAAACCGTTTACAACCCCAGTTACAAGTAAAACTAGCTAAAATGTGCCTGGCTGCTATTCACTGAAAAGCTCATTCTGGGTACATTTTTGGTATACATTTGCTTCTGCCGGGTCAGCTGAGCAGTGAATTTCTACTTAACTACCTCCTATCAGGAGAGACCTCAGGGCTGCATCTTTTGAGTGCAGTACTGAGCCTGAAAAGCGTTTACAACCCCACTTACAAGTAAAACTAGCTAAAATGTGCCTGGCTGCTGTTCACTGAAAAGCTAATTCTGGGTACATTTTTGGTATACATTTGCTTCTGCCGGGTCAGCTGAGCAGTGAATTTCTACTTAACTACCTCCTATCAGGAGAGACCTCAGGGCTGCATCTTTTGAGCGCAGTACTGAGCCTGAAAAGCGTTTACAACCCCACTTACAAGTAAAACTAGCTAAAATGTGCCTGGCTGCTGTTCACTGAAAAGCTCATTCTGGGTACATTTTTGGTATACATTTGCTTCTGCCGGGTCAGCTGAGCAGTGAATTTCTACTTAACTACCTCCTATCAGGAGAGACCTCAGGGCTGCATCTTTTGAGCGCAGTACTGAGCCTGAAAAGCGTTTACAACCCCACTTACAAGTAAAACTAGCTAAAATGTGCCTGGCTGCTGTTCACTGAAAAGCTCATTCTGGGTACATTTTTGGTATACATTTGCTTCTGCCGGGTCAGCTGAGCAGTGAATTTCTACTTAACTATCTCCTATCAGGAGAGACCTCAGGGCTGCATCTTTTGAGCGCAGTACTGAGCCTGAAAAGCGTTTCCAACCCCACTTACAAGTAAAACTAGCTAAAATGTGCCTGGCTGCTGTTCACTGAAAAGCTCATTCTGGGTACATTTTTGGTATACATTTGCTTCTGCCGGGTCAGCTGAGCAGTGAATTTCTACTTAACTACCTCCTATCAGGAGAGACCTCAGGGCTGCATCTTTTGAGCGCAGTACTGAGCCTGAAAAGCGTTTACAACCCCAGTCACAAGTAAAACTAGCTAAAATGTGCCTGGCTGCTGTTCACTGAAAAGCTCATTCTGGGTACATTTTTGGTATACATTTGCTTCTGCCGGGTCAGCTGAGCAGTGAATTTCTACTTAACTACCTCCTATCAGGAGAGACCTCAGGGCTGCATCTTTTGAGCGCTGTACTGAGCCTGAAAACCGTTTACAACCCCAGTTACAAGTAAAACTAGCTAAAATGTGCCTGGCTGCTATTCACTGAAAAGCTCATTCTGGGTACATTTTTGGTATACATTTGCTTCTGCCGGGTCAGCTGAGCAGTGAATTTCTACTTAACTACCTCCTATCAGGAGAGACCTCAGGGCTGCATCTTTTGAGTGCAGTACTGAGCCTGAAAAGCGTTTACAACCCCACTTACAAGTAAAACTAGCTAAAATGTGCCTGGCTGCTGTTCACTGAAAAGCTAATTCTGGGTACATTTTTGGTATACATTTGCTTCTGCCGGGTCAGCTGAGCAGTGAATTTCTACTTAACTACCTCCTATCAGGAGAGACCTCAGGGCTGCATCTTTTGAGCGCAGTACTGAGCCTGAAAAGCGTTTACAACCCCACTTACAAGTAAAACTAGCTAAAATGTGCCTGGCTGCTGTTCACTGAAAAGCTCATTCTGGGTACATTTTTGGTATACATTTGCTTCTGCCGGGTCAGCTGAGCAGTGAATTTCTACTTAACTACCCCCTATCAGGAGAGACCTCAGGGCTGCATCTTTTGAGCGCAGTACTGAGCCTGAAAAGCGTTTACAACCCCAGTTACAAGTAAAACTAGCTAAAATGTGCCTGGCTGCTGTTCACTGAAAAGCTCATTCTGGGTACATTTTTGGTATACATTTGCTTCTGCCGGGTCAGCTGAGCAGTGAATTTCTACTTAACTACCTCCTATCAGGAGAGACCTCAGGGCTGCATCTTTTGAGCGCAGTACTGAGCCTGAAAAGCGTTTACAACCCCACTTACAAGTAAAACTAGCTAAAATGTGCCTGGCTGCTGTTCACTGAAAAGCTCATTCTGGGTACATTTTTGGTATACATTTGCTTCTGCCGGGTCAGCTGAGCAGTGAATTTCTACTTAACTACCTCCTATCAGGAGAGACCTCAGGGCTGCATCTTTTGAGCGCAGTACTGAGCCTGAAAAGCGTTTACAACCCCACTTACAAGTAAAACTAGCTAAAATGTGCCTGGCTGCTGTTCACTGAAAAGCTCATTCTGGGTACATTTTTGGTATACATTTGCTTCTGCCGGGTCAGCTGAGCAGTGAATTTCTACTTAACTATCTCCTATCAGGAGAGACCTCAGGGCTGCATCTTTTGAGCGCAGTACTGAGCCTGAAAAGCGTTTCCAACCCCACTTACAAGTAAAACTAGCTAAAATGTGCCTGGCTGCTGTTCACTGAAAAGCTCATTCTGGGTACATTTTTGGTATACATTTGCTTCTGCCGGGTCAGCTGAGCAGTGAATTTCTACTTAACTACCTCCTATCAGGAGAGACCTAAGGGCTGCATCTTTTGAGCGCAGTACTGAGCCTGAAAAGCGTTTACAACCCCAGTCACAAGTAAAACTAGCTAAAATGTGCCTGGCTGCTGTTCACTGAAAAGCTCATTCTGGGTACATTTTTGGTATACATTTGCTTCTGCCGAGTCAGCTGAGCAGTGAATTTCTACTTAACTACCTCCTATCAGGAGAGACCTCAGGGCTGCATCTTTTGAGCGCTGTACTGAGCCTGAAAACCGTTTACAACCCCAGTTACAAGTAAAACTAGCTAAAATGTGCCTGGCTGCTATTCACTGAAAAGCTCATTCTGGGTACATTTTTGGTATACATTTGCTTCTGCCGGGTCAGCTGAGCAGTGAATTTCTACTTAACTACCTCCTATCAGGAGAGACCTCAGGGCTGCATCTTTTGAGTGCAGTACTGAGCCTGAAAAGCGTTTACAACCCCACTTACAAGTAAAACTAGCTAAAATGTGCCTGGCTGCTGTTCACTGAAAAGCTAATTCTGGGTACATTTTTGGTATACATTTGCTTCTGCCGGGTCAGCTGAGCAGTGAATTTCTACTTAACTACCTCCTATCAGGAGAGACCTCAGGGCTGCATCTTTTGAGCGCAGTACTGAGCCTGAAAAGCGTTTACAACCCCACTTACAAGTAAAACTAGCTAAAATGTGCCTGGCTGCTGTTCACTGAAAAGCTCATTCTGGGTACATTTTTGGTATACATTTGCTTCTGCCGGGTCAGCTGAGCAGTGAATTTCTACTTAACTACCTCCTATCAGGAGAGACCTCAGGGCTGCATCTTTTGAGCGCAGTACTGAGCCTGAAAAGCGTTTACAACCCCACTTACAAGTAAAACTAGCTAAAATGTGCCTGGCTGCTGTTCACTGAAAAGCTCATTCTGGGTACATTTTTGGTATACATTTGCTTCTGCCGGGTCAGCTGAGCAGTGAATTTCTACTTAACTACCTCCTATCAGGAGAGACCTCAGGGCTGCATCTTTTGAGCGCTGTACTGAGCCTGAAAAACGTTTACAACCCCACTTACAAGTAAAACTAGCTAAAATGTGCCTGGCTGCTGTTCACTGAAAAGCTCATTCTGGGTACATTTTTGGTATACATTTGCTTCTGCCGGGTCAGCTGAGCAGTAAATTTCTACTTAACTATCTCCTATCAGGAGAGACCTCAGGGCTGCATCTTTTGAGCGCAGTACTGAGCCTGAAAAGCGTTTCCAACCCCACTTACAAGTAAAACTAGCTAAAATGTGCCTGGCTGCTGTTCACTGAAAAGCTCATTCTGGGTACATTTTTGGTATACATTTGCTTCTGCCGGGTCAGCTGAGCAGTGAATTTCTACTTAACTACCTCCTATCAGGAGAGACCTCAGGGCTGCATCTTTTGAGCGCAGTACTGAGCCTGAAAAGCGTTTACAACCCCAGTCACAAGTAAAACTAGCTAAAATGTGCCTGGCTGCTGTTCACTGAAAAGCTCATTCTGGGTACATTTTTGGTATACATTTGCTTCTGCCGGGTCAGCTGAGCAGTGAATTTCTACTTAACTACCTCCTATCAGGAGAGACCTCAGGGCTGCATCTTTTGAGCGCTGTACTGAGCCTGAAAACCGTTTACAACCCCAGTTACAAGTAAAACTAGCTAAAATGTGCCTGGCTGCTATTCACTGAAAAGCTCATTCTGGGTACATTTTTGGTATACATTTGCTTCTGCCGGGTCAGCTGAGCAGTGAATTTCTACTTAACTACCTCCTATCAGGAGAGACCTCAGGGCTGCATCTTTTGAGTGCAGTACTGAGCCTGAAAAGCGTTTACAACCCCACTTACAAGTAAAACTAGCTAAAATGTGCCTGGCTGCTGTTCACTGAAAAGCTAATTCTGGATACATTTTTGGTATACATTTGCTTCTGCCGGGTCAGCTGAGCAGTGAATTTCTACTTAACTACCTCCTATCAGGAGAGACCTCAGGGCTGCATCTTTTGAGCGCAGTACTGAGCCTGAAAAGCGTTTACAACCCCACTTACAAGTAAAACTAGCTAAAATGTGCCTGGCTGCTGTTCACTGAAAAGCTCATTCTGGGTACATTTTTGGTATACATTTGCTTCTGCCGGGTCAGCTGAGCAGTGAATTTCTACTTAACTACCTCCTATCAGGAGAGACCTCAGGGCTGCATCTTTTGAGCGCAGTACTGAGCCTGAAAAGCGTTTACAACTCCACTTACAAGTAAAACTAGCTAAAATGTGCCTGGCTGCTGTTCACTGAAAAGCTCATTCTGGGTACATTTTTGGTATACATTTGCTTCTGCCGGGTCAGCTGAGCAGTGAATTTCTACTTAACTACCTCCTATCAGGAGAGACCTCAGGGCTGCATCTTTTGAGCGCAGTACTGAGCCTGAAAAGCGTTTACAACCCCACTTACAAGTAAAACTAGCTAAAATGTGCCTGGCTGCTGTTCACTGAAAAGCTCATTCTGGGTACATTTTTGGTATACATTTGCTTCTGCCGGGTCAGCTGAGCAGTGAATTTCTACTTAACTATCTCCTATCAGGAGAGACCTCAGGGCTGCATCTTTTGAGCGCAGTACTGAGCCTGAAAAGCGTTTCCAACCCCACTTACAAGTAAAACTAGCTAAAATGTGCCTGGCTGCTGTTCACTGAAAAGCTCATTCTGGGTACATTTTTGGTATACATTTGCTTCTGCCGGGTCAGCTGAGCAGTGAATTTCTACTTAACTACCTCCTATCAGGAGAGACCTCAGGGCTGCATCTTTTGAGCGCAGTACTGAGCCTGAAAAGCGTTTACAACCCCAGTCACAAGTAAAACTAGCTAAAATGTGCCTGGCTGCTGTTCACTGAAAAGCTCATTCTGGGTACATTTTTGGTATACATTTGCTTCTGCCGGGTCAGCTGAGCAGTGAATTTCTACTTAACTACCTCCTATCAGGAGAGACCTCAGGGCTGCATCTTTTGAGCGCAGTACTGAGCCTGAAAACCGTTTACAACCCCAGTTACAAGTAAAACTAGCTAAAATGTGCCTGGCTGCTATTCACTGAAAAGCTCATTCTGGGTACATTTTTGGTATACATTTGCTTCTGCCGGGTCTGCTGAGCAGTGAATTTCTACTTAACTACCTCCTATCAGGAGAGACCTCAGGGCTGCATCTTTTGAGTGCAGTACTGAGCCTGAAAAGCGTTTACAACCCCACTTACAAGTAAAACTAGCTAAAATGTGCCTGGCTGCTGTTCACTGAAAAGCTAATTCTGGGTACATTTTTGGTATACATTTGCTTCTGCCCGGTCAGCTGAGCAGTGAATTTCTACTTAACTACCTCCTATCAGGAGAGACCTCAGGGCTGCATCTTTTGAGCGCATGACTGAGCCTGAAAAGCGTTTACAACCCCACTTACAAGTAAAACTAGCTAAAATGTGCCTGGCTGCTGTTCACTGAAAAGCTCATTCTGGGTACATTTTTGGTATACATTTGCTTCTGCCGGGTCAGCTGAGCAGTGAATTTCTACTTAACTACCACTTATCAGGAGAGACCTCAGGGCTGCATCTTTTGAGCGCAGTACTGAGCCTGAAAAGCATTTACAACCCCAGTTACAAGTAAAACTAGCTAAAATGTGCCTGGATGCTGTTCACTGAAAAGCTCATTCTGGGTACATTTTTGGTATACATTTGCTTCTGCCGGGTCAGCTGAGCAGTGAATTTCTACTTAACTACCTCCTATCAGGAGAGACCTCAGGGCTGCATCTTTTGAGCGCAGTACTGAGCCTGAAAAGCGTTTACAACCCCACTTACAAGTAAAACTAGCTAAAATGTGCCTGGCTGCTGTTCACTGAAAAGCTCATTCTGGGTACATTTTTGGTATACATTTGCTTCTGCCGGGTCAGCTGAGCAGTGAATTTCTACTTAACTACCTCCTATCAGGAGAGACCTCAGGGCTGCATCTTTTGAGCGCAGTACTGAGCCTGAAAAGCGTTTACAACCCCACTTACAAGTAAAACTAGCTAAAATGTGCCTGGCTGCTGTTCACTGAAAAGCTCATTTTGGGTACATTTTTGGTATACATTTGCTTCTGCCGGGTCAGCTGAGCAGTGAATTTCTACTTAACTATCTCCTATCAGGAGAGACCTCAGGGCTGCATCTTTTGAGCGCAGTACTGAGCCTGAAAAGCGTTTCCAACCCCACTTACAAGTAAAACTAGCTAAAATGTGCCTGGCTGCTGTTCACTGAAAAGCTCATTCCGGGTACATTTTTGGTATACATTTGCTTCTGCCGGGTCAGCTGAGCAGTGAATTTCTACTTAACTACCTCCTATCAGGAGAGACCTCAGGGCTGCATCTTTTGAGCGCAGTACTGAGCCTGAAAAGCGTTTACAACCCCAGTCACAAGTAAAACTAGCTAAAATGTGCCTGGCTGCTGTTCACTGAAAAGCTCATTCTGGGTACATTTTTGGTATACATTTGCTTCTGCCGGGTCAGCTGAGCAGTGAATTTCTACTTAACTACCTCCTATCAGGAGAGACCTCAGGGCTGCATCTTTTGAGCGCAGTACTGAGCCTGAAAAGCGTTTACAACCCCACTTACAAGTAAAACTAGCTGAAATGTGCCTGGCTGCTGTTCACTGAAAAGCTCATTCTGGGTACATTTTTGGTATACATTTGCTTCTGCTGGGTCAGCTGAGCAGTGAATTTCTACTTAACTACCCCCTATCAGGAGAGACCTCGGGGCTGCATCTTTTGAGCGCAGTACTGAGCCTGAAAAGCGTTTACAACCCCACTTACAAGTAAAACTAGCTAAAATGTGCCTGGCTGCTGTTCACTGAAAAGCTCATTCTGGGTACATTTTTGGTATACATTTGCTTCTGCCGGGTCAGCTGAGCAGTGAATTTCTACTTAACTACCCCCTATCAGGAGAGACCTCAGGGCTGCATCTTTTGAGAGCAGTACTGAGCCTGAAAAGCGTTTACAACCCCAGTTACAAGTAAAACTAGCTAAAATGTGCCTGGCTGCTGTTCACTGAAAAGCTCATTCTGGGTACATTTTTGGTATACATTTGCTTCTGCAGGGTCAGCTGAGCAGTGAATTTCTACTTAACTACCTCCTATCAGGAGAGACCTCAGGGCTGCATCTTTTGAGCGCAGTACTGAGCCTGAAAACTGTTTACAACCCCAGTTACAAGTAAAACTAGCTAAAATGTGCCTGGCTGCTGTTCACTGAAAAGCTCATTCTGGGTACATTTTTGGTATACATTTGCTTCTGCCGGGTCAGCTGAGCAGTGAATTTCTACTTAACTATCTCCTATCAGGAGAGACCTCAGGGCTGCATATTTTGAGTGCAGTACTGAGCCTGAAAAGCGTTTACAACCCCACTTACAAGTAAAACTAGCTAAGATGTGCCTGGCTGCTGTTCACTGAAAAGCTAATTCTGGGTACATTTTTGGTATACATTTGCTTCTGCCGGGTCAGCTGAGCAGTGAATTTCTACTTAACTACCTCCTATCAGGAGAGACCTCAGGGCTGCATCTTTTGAGCGCAGTACTGAGCCTGAAAAGCGTTTCCAACCCCACTTACAAGTAAAACTAGCTAAAATGTGCCTGGCTGCTGTTCACTGAAAAGCTCATTCTGGGTACATTTTTGGTATACATTTGCTTCTGCCGGGTCAGCTGAGCAGTGAATTTCTACTTAACTACCTCCTATCAGGAGAGACCTCAGGGCTGCATCTTTTGAGCGCAGTACTGAGCCTGAAAAGCGTTTCCAACCCCACTTACAAGTAAAACTAGCTAAAATGTGCCTGGCTGCTGTTCACTGAAAAGCTCATTCTGGGTACATTTTTGGTATACATTTGCTTCTGCCGGGTCAGCTGAGCAGTGAATTTCTACTTAACTACCCCCTATCAGGAGAGACCTCAGGGCTGCATCTTTTGAGCGCAGTACTGAGCCTGAAAAGCGTTCACAACCCCACTTACAAGTAAAACTAGCTAAAATGTGCCTGGCTGCTGTTCACTGAAAAGCTCATTCTGGGTAAATTTTTGGTATACATTTGCTTCTGCCGGGTCAGCTGAGCAGTGAATATCTACTTAACTACCCCCTATCAGGAGAGACCTCAGGGCTGCATCTTTTGAGCGCAGTACTGAGCCTGAAAAGCGTTTACAACCCCAGTTACAAGTAAAACTAGCTAAAATGTGCCTGGCTGCTGTTCACTGAAAAGCTCATTCTGGGTACATTTTTGGTATACATTTGCTTCTGCAGGGTCAGCTGAGAAGTGAATTTCTACTTAACTACCTCCTATCAGGAAAGACCTTAGGGCTGCATCTTTTGAGCGCAGTACTGAGCCTGAAAAGCGTTTACAACCCCACTTACAAGTAAAACTAGCTAAAATGTGCCTGGCTGCTGTTCACTGAAAAGCTCATTCTGGGTACATTTTTGGTATACATTTGCTTCTGCCGGGTCAGCTGAGCAGTGAATTTCTACTTAACTACCTCCTATCAGGAGAGACCTCAGGGCTGCATCTTTTGAGTGCAGTACTGAGCCTGAAAAGCGTTTACAACCCCACTTACAAGTAAAACTAGCTAAAATGTGCCTGGCTGCTGTTCACAGAAAAGCTAATTCTGGGTACATTTTTGGTATACATTTGCTTCTGCCGGGTCAGCTGAGCAGTGAATTTCTACTTAACTACCTCCTATCAGGAGAGACCTCAGGGCTGCATCTTTTGAGCGCAGTACTGAGCCTGAAAAGCGTTTACAACCCCACTTACAAGTAAAACTAGCTAAAATGTGCCTGGCTGCTGTTCACTGAAAAGCTCATTCTGGGTACATTTTTGGTATACATTTGCTTCTGCCAGGTCAGCTGAGCAGCGAATTTCTACTTAACTACCCCCTATCAGGAGAGACCTCAGGGCTGCATCTTTTGAGCGCAGTACTGAGCCGAAAAGCGTTTACAACCCCACTTACAAGTAAAACTAGCTAAAATGTGCCTGGCTGCTGTTCACTGAAAAGCTCATTCTGGGTACATTTTTGGTATACATTTGCTTCTGCCGGGTCAGCTGAGCAGTGAATTTCTACTTAACTACCTCCTATCAGGAGAGACCTCAGGGCTGCATCTTTTGAGCGCAGTACTGAGCCTGAAAACCGTTTACAACCCCAGTTACAAGTAAAACTAGCTAAAATGTGCCTGGCTGCTGTTCACTGAAAAGCTCATTCTGGGTACATTTTTGGTATACATTTTCTTCTGCCGGGTCAGCTGAGCAGTGAATTTCTACTTAACTATCTCCTATCAGGAGAGACCTCAGGGCTGCATCTTTTGAGCGCAGTACTGAGCCTGAAAAGCGTTTCCAACCCCACTTACAAGTAAAACTAGCTAAAATGTGCCTGGCTGCTGTTCACTGAAAAGCTCATTCTGGGTACATTTTTGGTATACATTTGCTTCTGCCGGGTCAGCTGAGCAGTGAATTTCTACTTAACTACCTCCTATCAGGAGAGACCTCAGGGCTGCATCTTTTGAGCGCAGTACTGAGCCTGAAAAGCGTTTACAACTCCAGTTACAAGTAAAACTAGCTAAAATGTGCCTGGCTGCTGTTCACTGAAAAGCTCATTCTGGGTACATTGTTGGTATACATTTGCTTCTGCCGGGTCAGCTGAGCAGTGAATTTCTACTTAACTACCTCCTATCAGGAGAGACCTTAGGGCTGCATCTTTTGAGCGCAGTACTGAGCCTGAAAAGCGTTTACAACCCCACTTACAAGTAAAACTAGCTAAAATGTGCCTGGCTGCTGTTCACTGGAAAGCTCATTCTGGGTACATTTTTGGTATACATTTGCTTCTGCCGGGTCAGCTGAGCAGTGAATTTCTACTTAACTACCTCCTATCAGGAGAGACCTCAGGGCTGCATCTTTTGAGTGCAGTACTGAGCCTGAAAAGCGTTTACAACCCCACTTACAAGTAAAACTAGCTAAAATGTGCCTGGCTGCTGTTCACAGAAAAGCTAATTCTGGGTACATTTTTGGTATACATTTGCTTCTGCCAGGTCAGCTGAGCAGTGAATTTCTACTTAACTACCTCCTATCAGGAGAGACCTCAGGGCTGCATCTTTTGAGCGCAGTACTGAGCCTGAAAAGCGTTTACAACCCTACTTACAAGTAAAACTAGCTAAAATGTGCCTGGCTGCTGTTCACTGAAAAGCTCATTCTGGCTACATTTTTGGTATACATTTGCTTCTGCCAGGTCAGCTGAGCAGTGAATTTCTACTTAACTACCCCCTATCAGGAGAGACCTCAGGGCTGCATCTTTTGAGCGCAGTACTGAGCCGAAAAGCGTTTACAACCCCACTTACAAGTAAAACTAGCTAAAATGTGCCTGGCTGCTGTTCACTGAAAAGCTCATTCTGGGTACATTTTTGGTATACATTTGCTTCTGCCGGGTCAGCTGAGCAGTGAATTTCTACTTAACTACCTCCTATCAGGAGAGACCTCAGGGCTGCATCTTTTGAGCGCAGTACTGAGCCTGAAAACCGTTTACAACCCCAGTTACAAGTAAAACTAGCTAAAATGTGCCTGGCTGCTGTTCACTGAAAAGCTCATTCTGGGTACATTTTTGGTATACATTTGCTTCTGCCGGGTCAGCTGAGCAGTGAATTTCTACTTAACTATCTCCTATCAGGAGAGACCTCAGGGCTGCATCTTTTGAGCGCAGTACTGAGCCTGAAAAACGTTTCCAACCCCACTTACAAGTAAACTAGCTAAAATGTGCCTGGCTGCTGTTCACTGAAAAGCTCATTCTGGGTACATTTTTGGTATACATTTGCTTCTGCCGGGTCAGCTGAGCAGTGAATTTCTATTTAACTACCTCCTATCAGGAGAGACCTCAGGGCTGCATCTTTTGAGCGCAGTACTGAGCCTGAAAAGCGTTTACAACCCCAGTCACAAGTAAAACTAGCTAAAATGTGCCTGGCTGCTGTTCACTGAAAAGTTCATTCTGGGTACATTTTTGGTATACATTTGCTTCTGCCGGGTCAGCTGAGCAGTGAATTTCTACTTAACTACCTCTTATCAGGAGAGACCTCAGGGCTGCATCTTTTGAGCGCAGTACTGAGCCTGAAAACCGTTTACAACCCCAGTTACAAGTAAAACTAGCTAAAATGTGCCTGGCTGCTATTCACTGAAAAGCTCATTCTGGGTACATTTTTGGTATACATTTGCTTCTGCCGGGTCAGCTGAGCAGTGAATTTCTACTTAACTACCTCCTATCAG
Source organism: Lissotriton vulgaris (assembly GCF_964263255.1). Lineage (NCBI taxonomy): Eukaryota > Metazoa > Chordata > Amphibia > Caudata > Salamandridae > Lissotriton > Lissotriton vulgaris. The sequence continues at coordinate 126,744 of NW_028244423.1, read as the reverse complement.
GAGAGACCTCAGGGCTGCATCTTTTGAGTGCAGTACTGAGCCTGAAAAGCGTTTACAACCCCACTTACAAGTAAAACTAGCTAAAATGTGCCTGGCTGCTGTTCACAGAAAAGCTAATTCTGGGTACATTTTTGGTATACATTTGCTTCTGCCGGGTCAGCTGAGCAGTGAATTTCTACTTAACTACCTCCTATCAGGAGAGACCTCAGGGCTGCATCTTTTGAGCACAGTACTGAGCCTGAAAAGCGTTTACAACCCCACTTACAAGTAAAACTAGCTAAAATGTGCCTGGCTGCTGTTCACTGAAAAGCTCATTCTGGGTACATTTTTGGTATACATTTGCTTCTGCCGGGTCAGCTGAGCAGTGAATTTCTACTTAACTACCTCCTATCAGGAGAGACCTCAGGGCTGCATCTTTTGAGTGCAGTACTGAGCCTGAAAAGCGTTTACAACCCCACTTACAAGTAAAACTAGCTAAAATGTGCCTGGCTGCTGTTCACAGAAAAGCTAATTCTGGGTACATTTTTGGTATACATTTGCTTCTGCCAGGTCAGCTGAGCAGTGAATTTCTACTTAACTACCTCCTATCAGGAGAGACCTCAGGGCTGCATCTTTTGAGCGCAGTACTGAGCCTGAAAAGCGTTTACAACCCTACTTACAAGTAAAACTAGCTAAAATGTGCCTGGCTGCTGTTCACTGAAAAGCTCATTCTGGGTACATTTTTGGTATACATTTGCTTCTGCCGGGTCAGCTGAGCAGTGAATTTCTACTTAACTACCCCCTATCAGGAGAGACCTCAGGGCTGCATCTTTTGAGCGCAGTACTGAGCCGAAAAGCGTTTACAACCCCACTTACAAGTAAAACTAGCTAAAATGTGCCTGGCTGCTGTTCACTGAAAAGCTCATTCTGGGTACATTTTTGGTATACATTTGCTTCTGCCGGGTCAGCTGAGCAGTGAATTTCTACTTAACTATCTCCTATCAGGAGAGACCTCAGGGCTGCATCTTTTGAGCGCATTACTGAGCCTGAAAAGCGTTTACAACCCCACTTACAAGTAAAACTAGCTAAAATGTGCCTGGCTGCTGTTCACTGAAAAGCTCATTCTGGGTACATTTTTGGTATACATTTGCTTCTGCCGGGTCAGCTGAGCAGTGAATTTCTACTTAACTACCCCCTATCAGGAGAGACCTCAGGGCTGCATCTTTTGAGCACAGTACTGAGCCTGAAAAGCATTTACAACCCCAGTTACAAGTAAAACTAGCTAAAATGTGCCTGGCTGCTGTTCACTGAAAAGCTCATTCTGGGTACATTTTTGGTATACATTTGCTTCTGCCGGGTCAGCTGAGCAGTGAATTTCTACTTAACTACCTCCTATCAGGAGAGACCTCAGGGCTGCATCTTTTGAGCGCAGTACTGAGCCTGAAAAGCGTTTACAACCCCACTTACAAGTAAAACTAGCTAAAATGTGCCTGGCTGCTGTTCACTGAAAAGCTCATTCTGGGTACATTTTTGGTATACATTTGCTTCTGCCGGGTCAGCTGAGCAGTGAATTTCTACTTAACTACCTCCTATCAGGAGAGACCTCAGGGCTGCATCTTTTGAGCGCAGTACTGAGCCTGAAAAGCGTTTACAACCCCACTTACAAGTAAAACTAGCTAAAATGTGCCTGGCTGCTGTTCACTGAAAAGCTCATTCTGGGTACATTTTTGGTATACATTTGCTTCTGCCGGGTCAGCTGAGCAGTGAATTTCTACTTAACTATCTCCTATCAGGAGAGACCTCAGGGCTGCATCTTTTGAGCGCAGTACTGAGCCTGAAAAGCGTTTCCAACCCCACTTACAAGTAAAACTAGCTAAAATGTGCCTGGCTGCTGTTCACTGAAAAGCTCATTCCGGGTACATTTTTGGTATACATTTGCTTCTGCCGGGTCAGCTGAGCAGTGAATTTCTACTTAACTACCTCCTATCAGGAGAGACCTCAGGGCTGCATCTTTTGAGCGCAGTACTGAGCCTGAAAAGCGTTTACAACCCCAGTCACAAGTAAAACTAGCTAAAATGTGCCTGGCTGCTGTTCACTGAAAAGCTCATTCTGGGTACATTTTTGGTATACATTTGCTTCTGCCGGGTCAGCTGAGCAGTGAATTTCTACTTAACTACCTCCTATCAGGAGAGACCTCAGGGCTGCATCTTTTGAGCGCAGTACTGAGCCTGAAAAGCGTTTACAACCCCACTTACAAGTAAAACTAGCTAAAATGTGCCTGGCTGCTGTTCACTGAAAAGCTCATTCTGGGTACATTTTTGGTATACATTTGCTTCTGCTGGGTCAGCTGAGCAGTGAATTTCTACTTAACTACCCCCTATCAGGAGAGACCTCGGGGCTGCATCTTTTGAGCGCAGTACTGAGCCTGAAAAGCGTTTACAACCCCACTTACAAGTAAAACTAGCTAAAATGTGCCTGGCTGCTGTTCACTGAAAAGCTCATTCTGGGTACATTTTTGGTATACATTTGCTTCTGCCGGGTCAGCTGAGCAGTGAATTTTTACTTAACTACCCCCTATCAGGAGAGACCTCAGGGCTGCATCTTTTGAGCGCAGTACTGAGCCTGAAAAGCGTTTACAACCCCAGTTACAAGTAAAACTAGCTAAAATGTGCCTGGCTGCTGTTCACTGAAAAGCTCATTCTGGGTACATTTTTGGTATACATTTGCTTCTGCAGGGTCAGCTGAGCAGTGAATTTCTACTTAACTACCTCCTATCAGGAGAGACCTCAGGGCTGCATCTTTTGAGCGCAGTACTGAGCCTGAAAACCGTTTACAACCCCAGTTACAAGTAAAACTAGCTAAAATGTGCCTGGCTGCTGTTCACTGAAAAGCTCATTCTGGGTACATTTTTGGTATACATTTGCTTCTGCCGGGTCAGCTGAGCAGTGAATTTCTACTTAACTATCTCCTATCAGGAGAGACCTCAGGGCTGCATCTTTTGAGTGCAGTACTGAGCCTGAAAAGCGTTTACAACCCCACTTACAAGTAAAACTAGCTAAGATGTGCCTGGCTGCTGTTCACTGAAAAGCTAATTCTGGGTACATTTTTGGTATACATTTGCTTCTGCCGGGTCAGCTGAGCAGTGAATTTCTACTTAACTACCTCCTATCAGGAGAGACCTCAGGGCTGCATCTTTTGAGCGCAGTACTGAGCCTGAAAAGCGTTTCCAACCCCACTTACAAGTAAAACTAGCTAAAATGTGCCTGGCTGCTGTTCACTGAAAAGCTCATTCTGGGTACATTTTTGGTATACATTTGCTTCTGCCGGGTCAGCTGAGCAGTGAATTTCTACTTAACTACCTCCTATCAGGAGAGACCTCAGGGCTGCATCTTTTGAGCGCAGTACTGAGCCTGAAAAGCGTTTACACCCCCACTTACAAGTAAAACTAGCTAAAATGTGCCTGGCTGCTGTTCACTGAAAAGCTCATTCTGGGTACATTTTTGGTATACATTTGCTTCTGCCGGGTCAGCTGAGCAGTGAATTTCTACTTAACTACCCCCTATCAGGAGAGACCTCAGGGCTGCATCTTTTGAGCGCAGTACTGAGCCTGAAAAGCGTTTACAACCCCACTTACAAGTAAAACTAGCTAAAATGTGCCTGGCTGCTGTTCACTGAAAAGCTCATTCTGGGTAAATTTTTGGTATACATTTGCTTCTGCCGGGTCAGCTGAGCAGTGAATATCTACTTAACTACCCCCTATCAGGAGAGACCTCAGGGCTGCATCTTTTGAGCGCAGTACTGAGCCTGAAAAGCGTTTACAACCCCAGTTACAAGTAAAACTAGCTAAAATGTGCCTGGCTGCTGTTCACTGAAAAGCTCATTCTGGGTACATTTTTGGTATACATTTGCTTCTGCAGGGTCAGCTGAGCAGTGAATTTCTACTTAACTACCTCCTATCAGGAGAGACCTTAGGGCTGCATCTTTTGAGCGCAGTACTGAGCCTGAAAAGCGTTTACAACCCCACTTACAAGTAAAACTAGCTAAAATGTGCCTGGCTGCTGTTCACTGAAAAGCTCATTCTGGGTACATTTTTGGTATACATTTGCTTCTGCCGGGTCAGCTGAGCAGTGAATTTCTACTTAACTACCTCCTATCAGGAGAGACCTCAGGGCTGCATCTTTTGAGTGCAGTACTGAGCCTGAAAAGCGTTTACAACCCCACTTACAAGTAAAACTAGCTAAAATGTGCCTGGCTGCTGTTCACAGAAAAGCTAATTCTGGGTACATTTTTGGTATACATTTGCTTCTGCCGGGTCAGCTGAGCAGTGAATTTCTACTTAACTACCTCCTATCAGGAGAGACCTCAGGGCTGCATCTTTTGAGCGCAGTACTGAGCCTGAAAAGCGTTTACAACCCCACTTACAAGTAAAACTAGCTAAAATGTGCCTGGCTGCTGTTCACTGAAAAGCTCATTCTGGGTACATTTTTGGTATACATTTGCTTCTGCCGGGTCAGCTGAGCAGCGAATTTCTACTTAACTACCCCCTATCAGGAGAGACCTCAGGGCTGCATCTTTTGAGCGCAGTACTGAGCCGAAAAGCGTTTACAACCCCACTTACAAGTAAAACTAGCTAAAATGTGCCTGGCTGCTGTTCACTGAAAAGCTCATTCTGGGTACATTTTTGGTATACATTTGCTTCTGCCGGCTCAGCTGAGCAGTGAATTTCTACTTAACTACCTCCTATCAGGAGAGACCTCAGGGCTGCATCTTTTGAGCGCAGTACTGAGCCTGAAAACCGTTTACAACCCCAGTTACAAGTAAAACTAGCTAAAATGTGCCTGGCTGCTGTTCACTGAAAAGCTCATTCTGGGTACATTTTTGGTATACATTTTCTTCTGCCGGGTCAGCTGAGCAGTGAATTTCTACTTAACTATCTCCTATCAGGAGAGACCTCAGGGCTGCATCTTTTGAGCGCAGTACTGACCCTGAAAAGCGTTTCCAACCCCACTTACAAGTAAAACTAGCTAAAATGTGCCTGGCTGCTGTTCACTGAAAAGCTCATTCTGGGTACATTTTTGGTATACATTTGCTTCTGCCGGGTCAGCTGAGCAGTGAATTTCTACTTAACTACCTCCTATCAGGAGAGACCTCAGGGCTGCATCTTTTGAGCGCAGTACTGAGCCTGAAAAGCGTTTACAACCCCAGTTACAAGTAAAACTAGCTAAAATGTGCCTGGCTGCTGTTCACTGAAAAGCTCATTCTGGGTACATTTTTGGTATACATTTGCTTCTGCCGGGTCAGCTGAGCAGTGAATTTCTACTTAACTACCTCCTATCAGGAGAGACCTTAGGGCTGCATCTTTTGAGCGCAGTACTGAGCCTGAAAAGCGTTTACAACCCCACTTACAAGTAAAACTAGCTAAAATGTGCCTGGCTGCTGTTCACTGAAAAGCTCATTCTGGGTACATTTTTGGTATACATTTGCTTCTGCCGGGTCAGCTGAGCAGTGAATTTCTACTTAACTACCTCCTATCAGGAGAGACCTCAGGGCTGCATCTTTTGAGTGCAGTACTGAGCCTGAAAAGCGTTTACAACCCCACTTACAAGTAAAACTAGCTAAAATGTGCCTGGCTGCTGTTCACAGAAAAGCTAATTCTGGGTACATTTTTGGTATACATTTGCTTCTGCCAGGTCAGCTGAGCAGTGAATTTCTACTTAACTACCTCCTATCAGGAGAGACCTCAGGGCTGCATCTTTTGAGCGCAGTACTGAGCCTGAAAAGCGTTTACAACCCTACTTACAAGTAAAACTAGCTAAAATGTGCCTGGCTGCTGTTCACTGAAAAGCTCATTCTGGGTACATTTTTGGTATACATTTGCTTCTGCCGGGTCAGCTGAGCAGTGAATTTCTACTTAACTACCCCCTATCAGGAGAGACCTCAGGGCTGCATCTTTTGAGCGCAGTACTGAGCCGAAAAGCGTTTACAACCCCACTTACAAGTAAAACTAGCTAAAATGTGCCTGGCTGCTGTTCACTGAAAAGCTCATTCTGGGTACATTTTTGGTATACATTTGCTTCTGCCGGGTCAGCTGAGCAGTGAATTTCTACTTAACTACCTCCTATCAGGAGAGACCTCAGGGCTGCATCTTTTGAGCGCAGTACTGAGCCTGAAAACCGTTTACAACCCCAGTTACAAGTAAAACTAGCTAAAATGTGCCTGGCTGCTGTTCACTGAAAAGCTCATTCTGGGTACATTTTTGGTATACATTTGCTTCTGCCGGGTCAGCTGAGCAGTGAATTTCTACTTAACTATCTCCTATCAGGAGAGACCTCAGGGCTGCATCTTTTGAGCGCAGTACTGAGCCTGAAAAGCGTTTCCAACCCCACTTACAAGTAAACTAGCTAAAATGTGCCTGGCTGCTGTTCACTGAAAAGCTCATTCTGGGTACATTTTTGGTATACATTTGCTTCTGCCGGGTCAGCTGAGCAGTGAATTTCTACTTAACTACCTCCTATCAGGAGAGACCTCAGGGCTGCATCTTTTGAGCGCAGTACTGAGCCTGAAAAGCGTTTACAACCCCAGTCACAAGTAAAACTAGCTAAAATGTGCCTGGCTGCTGTTCACTGAAAAGTTCATTCTGGGTACATTTTTGGTATACATTTGCTTCTGCCGGGTCAGCTGAGCAGTGAATTTCTACTTAACTACCTCCTATCAGGAGAGACCTCAGGGCTGCATCTTTTGAGCGCAGTACTGAGCCTGAAAACCGTTTACAACCCCAGTTACAAGTAAAACTAGCTAAAATGTGCCTGGCTGCTATTCACTGAAAAGCTCATTCTGGGTACATTTTTGGTATACATTTGCTTCTGCCGGGTCAGCTGAGCAGTGAATTTCTACTTAACTACCTCCTATCAGGAGAGACCTCAGGGCTGCATCTTTTGAGTGCAGTACTGAGCCTGAAAAGCGTTTACAACCCCACTTACAAGTAAAACTAGCTAAAATGTGCCTGGCTGCTGTTCACAGAAAAGCTAATTCTGGGTACATTTTTGGTATACATTTGCTTCTGCCGGGTCAGCTGAGCAGTGAATTTCTACTTAACTACCTCCTATCAGGAGAGACCTCAGGGCTGCATCTTTTGAGCGCAGTACTGAGCCTGAAAAGCGTTTACAACCCCACTTACAAGTAAAACTAGCTAAAATGTGCCTGGCTGCTGTTCACTGAAAAGCTCATTCTGGGTACATTTTTGGTATACATTTGCTTCTGCCGGGTCAGCTGAGCAGTGAATTTCTACTTAACTATCTCCTATCAGGAGAGACCTCAGGGCTGCATCTTTTGAGCGCAGTACTGAGCCTGAAAAGCGTTTCCAACCCCACTTACAAGTAAACTAGCTAAAATGTGCCTGGCTGCTGTTCACTGAAAAGCTCATTCTGGGTACATTTTTGGTATACATTTGCTTCTGCCGGGTCAGCTGAGCAGTGAATTTCTACTTAACTACCTCCTATCAGGAGAGACCTCAGGGCTGCATCTTTTGAGCGCAGTACTGAGCCTGAAAACCGTTTACAACCCCAGTTACAAGTAAAACTAGCTAAAATGTGCCTGGCTGCTATTCACTGAAAAGTTCATTCTGGGTACATTTTTGGTATACATTTGCTTCTGCCGGGTCAGCTGAGCAGTGAATTTCTACTTAACTACCTCCTATCAGGAGAGACCTCAGGGCTGCATCTTTTGAGCGCAGTACTGAGCCTGAAAACCGTTTACAACCCCAGTTACAAGTAAAACTAGCTAAAATGTGCCTGGCTGCTATTCACTGAAAAGCTCATTCTGGGTACATTTTTGGTATACATTTGCTTCTGCCGGGTCAGCTGAGCAGTGAATTTCTACTTAACTACCTCCTATCAGGAGAGACCTCAGGGCTGCATCTTTTGAGTGCAGTACTGAGCCTGAAAAGCATTTACAACCCCACTTACAAGTAAAACTAGCTAAAATGTGCCTGGCTGCTGTTCACAGAAAAGCTAATTCTGGGTACATTTTTGGTATACATTTGCTTCTGCCGGGTCAGCTGAGCAGTGAATTTCTACTTAACTACCTCCTATCAGGAGAGACCTCAGGGCTGCATCTTTTGAGCGCAGTACTGAGCCTGAAAAGCGTTTACAACCCCACTTACAAGTAAAACTAGCTAAAATGTGCCTGGCTGCTGTTCACTGAAAAGCTCATTCTGGGTACATTTTTGGTATACATTTGCTTCTGCCGGGTCAGCTGAGCAGTGAATTTCTACTTAACTACCCCCTATCAGGAGAGACCTCAGGGCTGCATCTTTTGAGCGCAGTACTGAGCCTGAAAAGCGTTTACAACCCCACTTACAAGTAAAACTAGCTAAAATGTGCCTGGCTGCTGTTCACTGAAAAGCTCATTCTGGGTACATTTCTGGTATACATTTGCTTCTGCCGGGTCAGCTGAGCAGTGAACTACTTAACTACCCCCTATCAGGAGAGACCTCAGGCTGCATCTTTTGAGCGCAGTACTGAGCCTGAAAAGCGTTTACAACCCCAGTTACAATTAAAACTAGCTAAAATGTGCCTGGCTGCTGTTCACTGAAAAGCTCATTCTGGGTACATTTTTGGTATACATTTGCTTCTGCCGGGTCAGCTGAGCAGTGAATTTCTACTTAACTACCTCCTATCAGGAGAGACCTCAGGGCTGCATCTTTTGAGCGCAGTACTGAGCCTGAAAAGCGTTTCCAACCCCACTTACAAGTAAAACTAGCTAAAATGTGCCTGGCTGCTGTTCACTGAAAAGCTCATTCTGGGTACATTTTTGGTATACATTTGCTTCTGCCGGGTCAGCTGAGCAGTGAATTTCTACTTAACTACCTCCTATCAGGAGAGACCTCAGGGCTGCATCTTTTGAGCGCAGTACTGAGCCTGAAAAGCGTTTACAACCCCAGTCACAAGTAAAACTAGCTAAAATGTGCCTGGCTGCTGTTCACTGAAAAGCTCATTCTGGGTACATTTTTGGTATACATTTGCTTCTGCCGGGTCAGCTGAGCAGTGAATTTCTACTTAACTACCTCCTATCAGGAGAGACCTCAGGGCTGCATCTTTTGAGCGCAGTACTGAGCCTGAAAACCGTTTACAACCCCAGTTACAAGTAAAACTAGCTAAAATGTGCCTGGCTGCTATTCACTGAAAAGCTCATTCTGGGTACATTTTTGGTATACATTTGCTTCTGCTGGGTCAGCTGAGCAGTGAATTTCTACTTAACTACCTCCTATCAGGAGAGACCTCAGGGCTGCATCTTTTGAGCGCAGTACTGAGCCTGAAAAGCGTTTACAACCCCAGTCACAAGTAAAACTAGCTAAAATGTGCCTGGCTGCTGTTCACTGAAAAGCTCATTCTGGGTACATTTTTGGTATACATTTGCTTCTGCCGGGTCAGCTGAGCAGTGAATTTCTACTTAACTACCTCCTATCAGATGAGACCTCAGGGCTGCATCTTTTGAGCGCAGTACTGAGCCTGAAAACCGTTTACAACCCCAGTTACAAGTAAAACTAGCTAAAATGTGCCTGGCTGCTATTCACTGAAAAGCTCTTTCTGGGTACATTTTTGGTATACATTTGCTTCTGCCGGGTTAGCTGAGCAGTGAATTTCTACTTAACTACCTCCTATCAGGAGAGACCTCAGGGCTGCATCTTTTGAGTGCAGTACTGAGCCTGAAAAGCGTTTACAACCCCACTTACAAGTAAAACTAGCTAAAATGTGCCTGGCTGCTGTTCACAGAAAAGCTAATTCTGGGTACATTTTTGGTATACATTTGCTTCTGCCAGGTCAGCTGAGCAGTGAATTTCTACTTAACTACCTCCTATCAGGAGAGACCTCAGGGCTGCATCTTTTGAGCGCAGTACTGAGCCTGAAAAGCGTTTACAACCCTACTTACAAGTAAAACTAGCTAAAATGTGCCTGGCTGCTGTTCACTGAAAAGCTCATTCTGGGTACATTTTTGGTATACATTTGCTTCTGCCGGGTCAGCTGAGCAGTGAATTTCTACTTAACTACCCCCTATCAGGAGAGACCTCAGGGCTGCATCTTTTGAGCGCAGTACTGAGCCGAAAAGCGTTTACAACCCCACTTACAAGTAAAACTAGCTAAAATGTGCCTGGCTGCTGTTCACTGAAAAGCTCATTCTGGGTACATTTTTGGTATACATTTGCTTCTGCCGGGTCAGCTGAGCAGTGAATTTCTACTTAACTATCTCCTATCAGGAGAGACCTCAGGGCTGCATCTTTTGAGCGCAGTACTGAGCCTGAAAAGCGTTTCCAACCCCACTTACAAGTAAACTAGCTAAAATGTGCCTGGCTGCTGTTCACTGAAAAGCTCATTCTGGGTACATTTTTGGTATACATTTGCTTCTGCCGGGTCAGCTGAGCAGTGAATTTCTACTTAACTACCTCCTATCAGGAGAGACCTCAGGGCTGCATCTTTTGAGCGCAGTACTGAGCCTGAAAACCGTTTACAACCCCAGTTACAAGTAAAACTAGCTAAAATGTGCCTGGCTGCTATTCACTGAAAAGTTCATTCTGGGTACATTTTTGGTATACATTTGCTTCTGCCGGGTCAGCTGAGCAGTGAATTTCTACTTAACTACCTCCTATCAGGAGAGACCTCAGGGCTGCATCTTTTGAGCGCAGTACTGAGCCTGAAAACCGTTTACAACCCCAGTTACAAGTAAAACTAGCTAAAATGTGCCTGGCTGCTATTCACTGAAAAGCTCATTCTGGGTACATTTTTGGTATACATTTGCTTCTGCCGGGTCAGCTGAGCAGTGAATTTCTACTTAACTACCTCCTATCAGGAGAGACCTCAGGGCTGCATCTTTTGAGTGCAGTACTGAGCCTGAAAAGCATTTACAACCCCACTTACAAGTAAAACTAGCTAAAATGTGCCTGGCTGCTGTTCACAGAAAAGCTAATTCTGGGTACATTTTTGGTATACATTTGCTTCTGCCGGGTCAGCTGAGCAGTGAATTTCTACTTAACTACCTCCTATCAGGAGAGACCTCAGGGCTGCATCTTTTGAGCGCAGTACTGAGCCTGAAAAGCGTTTACAACCCCACTTACAAGTAAAACTAGCTAAAATGTGCCTGGCTGCTGTTCACTGAAAAGCTCATTCTGGGTACATTTTTGGTATACATTTGCTTCTGCCGGGTCAGCTGAGCAGTGAATTTCTACTTAACTACCCCCTATCAGGAGAGACCTCAGGGCTGCATCTTTTGAGCGCAGTACTGAGCCTGAAAAGCGTTTACAACCCCACTTACAAGTAAAACTAGCTAAAATGTGCCTGGCTGCTGTTCACTGAAAAGCTCATTCTGGGTACATTTCTGGTATACATTTGCTTCTGCCGGGTCAGCTGAGCAGTGAATTTCTACTTAACTACCCCCTATCAGGAGAGACCTCAGGGCTGCATCTTTTGAGCGCAGTACTGAGCCTGAAAAGCGTTTACAACCCCAGTTACAATTAAAACTAGCTAAAATGTGCCTGGCTGCTGTTCACTGAAAAGCTCATTCTGGGTACATTTTTGGTATACATTTGCTTCTGCCGGGTCAGCTGAGCAGTGAATTTCTACTTAACTACCTCCTATCAGGAGAGACCTCAGGGCTGCATCTTTTGAGCGCAGTACTGAGCCTGAAAAGCGTTTCCAACCCCACTTACAAGTAAAACTAGCTAAAATGTGCCTGGCTGCTGTTCACTGAAAAGCTCATTCTGGGTACATTTTTGGTATACATTTGCTTCTGCCGGGTCAGCTGAGCAGTGAATTTCTACTTAACTACCTCCTATCAGGAGAGACCTCAGGGCTGCATCTTTTGAGCGCAGTACTGAGCCTGAAAAGCGTTTACAACCCCAGTCACAAGTAAAACTAGCTAAAATGTGCCTGGCTGCTGTTCACTGAAAAGCTCATTCTGGGTACATTTTTGGTATACATTTGCTTCTGCCGGGTCAGCTGAGCAGTGAATTTCTACTTAACTACCTCCTATCAGGAGAGACCTCAGGGCTGCATCTTTTGAGCGCAGCACTGAGCCTGAAAACCGTTTACAACCCCAGTTACAAGTAAAACTAGCTAAAATGTGCCTGGCTGCTATTCACTGAAAAGCTCATTCTGGGTACATTTTTGGTATACATTTGCTTCTGCTGGGTCAGCTGAGCAGTGAATTTCTACTTAACTACCTCCTATCAGGAGAGACCTCAGGGCTGCATCTTTTGAGTGCAGTACTGAGCCTGAAAAGCATTTACAACCCCACTTACAAGTAAAACTAGCTAAAATGTGCCTGGCTGCTGTTCACTGAAAAGCTAATTCTGGGTACATTTTGGTATACATTTGCTTCTGCCGGGTCAGCTGAGCAGTGAATTTCTACTTAACTACCTCCTATCAGGAGAGACCTCAGGGCTGCATCTTTTGAGCGCAGTACTGAGCCTGAAAAGCGTTTACAACCCCACTTACAAGTAAAACTAGCTAAAATGTGCCTGGCTGCTGTTCACTGAAAAGCTCATTCTGGGTACATTTTTGGTATACATTTGCTTCTGCCGGGTCAGCTGAGCAGTGAATTTCTACTTAACTACCCCCTATCAGGAGAGACCTCAGGGCTGCATCTTTTGAGCGCAGTACTGAGCCTGAAAAGCGTTTACAACCCCACTTACAAGTAAAACTAGCTAAAATGTGCCTGGCTGCTGTTCACTGAAAAGCTCATTCTGGGTACATTTTTGGTATACATTTGCTTCTGCCGGGTCAGCTGAGCAGTGAATTTCTACTTAACTACCCCCTATCAGGAGAGACCTCAGGGCTGCATCTTTTGAGCGCAGTACTGAGCCTGAAAAGCGTTTACAACCCCAGTTACAAGTAAAACTAGCTAAAATGTGCCTGGCTGTTGTTCACTGAAAAGCTCATTCTGGGTACATTTTTGGTATACATTTGCTTCTGCCGGGTCAGCTGAGCAGTGAATTTCTACTTAACTACCTCCTATCAGGAGAGACCTCAGGGCTGCATCTTTTGAGCGCAGTACTGAGCCTGAAAAGCGTTTACAACCCCAAATACAAGTAAAACTAGCTAAAATGTGCCTGGCTGCTGTTCACTGAAAAGCTCATTCTGGGTACATTTTTGGTATACATTTGCTTCTGCCGGGTCAGCTGAGCAGTGAATTTCTACTTAACTATCTCCTATCAGGAGAGACCTCAGGGCTGCATCTTTTGAGCGCAGTACTGAGCCTGAAAAGCGTTTCCAACCCCACTTACAAGTAAAACTAGCTAAAATGTGCCTGGCTGCTGTTCACTGAAAAGCTCATTCTGGGTACATTTTTGGTATACATTTGCTTCTGCCGGGTCAGCTGAGCAGTGAATTTCTACTTAACTACCTCCTATCAGGAGAGACCTCAGGGCTGCATCTTTTGAGCGCAGTACTGAGCCTGAAAAGCGTTTACAACCCCACTTACAAGTAAAACTAGCTAAAATGTGCCTGGCTGCTGTTCACTGAAAAGCTCATTCTGGGTACATTTTTGGTATACATTTGCTTCTGCCGGGTCAGCTGAGCAGTGAATTTCTACTTAACTATCTCCTATCAGGAGAGACCTCAGGGCTGCATCTTTTGAGCGCAGTACTGAGCCTGAAAAGCGTTTCCAACCCCACTTACAAGTAAAACTAGCTAAAATGTGCCTGGCTGCTGTTCACTGAAAAGCTCATTCTGGGTACATTTTTGGTATACATTTGCTTCTGCCGGGTCAGCTGAGCAGTGAATTTCTACTTAACTACCTCCTATCAGGAGAGACCTCAGGGCTGCATCTTTTGAGCGCAGTACTGAGCCTGAAAACCGTTTACAACCCCAGTTACAAGTAAAACTAGCTAAAATGTGCCTGGCTGCTGTTCACTGAAAAGCTCATTCTGGGTACATTTTTGGTATACATTTGCTTCTGCCGGGTCAGCTGAGCAGTGAATTTCTACTTAACTACCCCCTATCAGGAGAGACCTCAGGGATGCATCTTTTGAGCGCAGTACTGAGCCTGAAAAGCGTTTACAACCCCAGTTACAAGTAAAACTAGCTAAAATGTGCCTGGCTGCTGTTCACTGAAAAGCTCATTCTGGGTACATTTTTGGTATACATTTGCTTCTGCTGGGTCAGCTGAGCAGTGAATTTCTACTTAACTACCCCCTATCAGGAGAGACCTCAGGGCTGCATCTTTTGAGTGCAGTACTGAGCCTGAAAAGCGTTTACAACCCCACTTACAAGTAAAACTAGCTAAAATGTGCCTGGCTGCTGTTCACTGAAAAGCTCATTCTGGGTACATTTTTGGTATACATTTGCTTCTGCCGGGTCAGCTGAGCAGTGAATTTCTACTTAACTACCCCCTATCAGGAGAGACCTCAGGGATGCATCTTTTGAGCGCAGTACTGAGCCTGAAAAGCGTTTACAACCCCAGTTACAAGTAAAACTAGCTAAAATGTGCCTGGCTGCTGTTCACTGAAAAGCTCATTCTGGGTACATTTTTGGTATACATTTGCTTCTGCTGGGTCAGCTGAGCAGTGAATTTCTACTTAACTACCCCCTATCAGGAGAGACCTCAGGGCTGCATCTTTTGAGTGCAGTACTGAGCCTGAAAAGCGTTTACAACCCCACTTACAAGTAAAACTAGCTAAAATGTGCCTGGCTGCTGTTCACTGAAAAGCTCATTCTGGGTACATTTTTGGTATACATTTGCTTCTGCCGGGTCAGCTGAGCAGTGAATTTCTACTTAACTACCCCCTATCAGGAGAGACCTCAGGGCTGCATCTTTTGAGCGCAGTACTGAGCCTGAAAAGCGTTTACAACCCCAGTTACAAGTAAAACTAGCTAAAATGTGCCTGGCTGCTGTTCACTGAAAAGCTCATTCTGGGTACATTTTTGGTATACATTTGCTTCTGCCGGGTCAGCTGAGCAGTGAATTTCTACTTAACTACCTCCTATCAGGAGAGACCTCAGGGCTGCATCTTTTGAGCGCAGTACTGAGCCTGAAAAGCGTTTACAACCCCACTTACAAGTAAAACTAGCTAAAATGTGCCTGGCTGCTGTTCACTGAAAAGCTCATTCTGGGTACATTTTTGGTATACATTTGTTTCTGCCGGGTCAGCTGAGCAGTGAATTTCTACTTAACTACCTCCTATCAGGAGAGACCTCAGGGCTGCATCTTTTGAGCGCAGTACTGAGCCTGAAAAGCGTTTACAACCCCACTTACAAGTAAAACTAGCTAAAATGTGCCTGGCTGCTGTTCACTGAAAAGCTCATTCTGGGTACATTTTTGGTATACATTTGCTTCTGCCGGGTCAGCTGAGCAGTGAATTTCTACTTAACTACCTCCTATCAGGAGAGACCTCAGGGCTGCATCTTTTGAGCGCAGTACTGAGCCTGAAAAGCGTTTACAACCCCACTTACAAGTAAAACTAGCTAAAATGTGCCTGGCTGCTGTTCACTGAAAAGCTCATTCTGGGTACATTTTTGGTATACATTTGCTTCTGCCGGGTCAGCTGAGCAGTGAATTTCTACTTAACTACCTCCTATCAGGAGAGACCTCAGGGCTGCATCTTTTGAGCGCAGTACTGAGCCTGAAAACCGTTTACAACCCCAGTTACAAGTAAAACTAGCTAAAATGTGCCTGGCTGCTATTCACTGAAAAGCTCATTCTGGGTACATTTTTGGTATACATTTGCTTCTGCCGGGTCAGCTGAGCAGTGAATTTCTACTTAACTACCTCCTATCAGGAGAGACCTCAGGGCTGCATCTTTTGAGTGCAGTACTGAGCCTGAAAAGCATTTACAACCCCACTTACAAGTAAAACTAGCTAAAATGTGCCTGGCTGCTGTTCACAGAAAAGCTAATTCTGGGTACATTTTTGGTATACATTTGCTTCTGCCGGGTCAGCTGAGCAGTGAATTTCTACTTAACTACCTCCTATCAGGAGAGACCTCAGGGCTGCATCTTTTGAGCGCAGTACTGAGCCTGAAAAGCGTTTACAACCCCACTTACAAGTCAAACTAGCTAAAATGTGCCTGGCTGCTGTTCACTGAAAAGCTCATTCTGGGTACATTTTTGGTATACATTTGCTTCTGCCGGGTCAGCTGAGCAGTGAATTTCTACTTAACTACCCCCTATCAGGAGAGACCTCAGGGCTGCATCTTTTGAGCGCAGTACTGAGCCTGAAAAGCGTTTACAACCCCACTTACAAGTAAAACTAGCTAAAATGTGCCTGGCTGCTGTTCACTGAAAAGCTCATTCTGGGTACATTTCTGGTATACATTTGCTTCTGCCGGGTCAGCTGAGCAGTGAATTTCTACTTAACTACCCCCTATCAGGAGAGACCTCAGGGCTGCATCTTTTGAGCGCAGTACTGAGCCTGAAAAGCGTTTACAACCCCAGTTACAATTAAAACTAGCTAAAATGTGCCTGGCTGCTGTTCACTGAAAAGCTCATTCTGGGTACATTTTTGGTATACATTTGCTTCTGCCGGGTCAGCTGAGCAGTGAATTTCTACTTAACTACCTCCTATCAGGAGAGACCTCAGGGCTGCATCTTTTGAGCGCAGTACTGAGCCTGAAAAGCGTTTCCAACCCCACTTACAAGTAAAACTAGCTAAAATGTGCCTGGCTGCTGTTCACTGAAAAGCTCATTCTGGGTACATTTTTGGTATACATTTGCTTCTGCCGGGTCAGCTGAGCAGTGAATTTCTACTTAACTACCTCCTATCAGGAGAGACCTCAGGGCTGCATCTTTTGAGCGCAGTACTGAGCCTGAAAAGCGTTTACAACCCCAGTCACAAGTAAAACTAGCTAAAATGTGCCTGGCTGCTGTTCACTGAAAAGCTCATTCTGGGTACATTTTTGGTATACATTTGCTTCTGCCGGGTCAGCTGAGCAGTGAATTTCTACTTAACTACCTCCTATCAGGAGAGACCTCAGGGCTGCATCTTTTGAGCGCAGTACTGAGCCTGAAAACCGTTTACAACCCCAGTTACAAGTAAAACTAGCTAAAATGTGCCTGGCTGCTATTCACTGAAAAGCTCATTCTGGGTACATTTTTGGTATACATTTGCTTCTGCTGGGTCAGCTGAGCAGTGAATTTCTACTTAACTACCTCCTATCAGGAGAGACCTCAGGGCTGCATCTTTTGAGTGCAGTACTGAGCCTGAAAAGCATTTACAACCCCACTTACAAGTAAAACTAGCTAAAATGTGCCTGGCTGCTGTTCACTGAAAAGCTAATTCTGGGTACATTTTGGTATACATTTGCTTCTGCCGGGTCAGCTGAGCAGTGAATTTCTACTTAACTACCTCCTATCAGGAGAGACCTCAGGGCTGCATCTTTTGAGCGCAGTACTGAGCCTGAAAAGCGTTTACAACCCCACTTACAAGTAAAACTAGCTAAAATGTGCCTGGCTGCTGTTCACTGAAAAGCTCATTCTGGGTACATTTTTGGTATACATTTGCTTCTGCCGGGTCAGCTGAGCAGTGAATTTCTACTTAACTACCCCCTATCAGGAGAGACCTCAGGGCTGCATCTTTTGAGCGCAGTACTGAGCCTGAAAAGCGTTTACAACCCCACTTACAAGTAAAACTAGCTAAAATGTGCCTGGCTGCTGTTCACTGAAAAGCTCATTCTGGGTACATTTTTGGTATACATTTGCTTCTGCCGGGTCAGCTGAGCAGTGAATTTCTACTTAACTACCCCCTATCAGGAGAGACCTCAGGGCTGCATCTTTTGAGCGCAGTACTGAGCCTGAAAAGCGTTTACAACCCCAGTTACAAGTAAAACTAGCTAAAATGTGCCTGGCTGCTGTTCACTGAAAAGCTCATTCTGGGTACATTTTTGGTATACATTTGCTTCTGCCGGGTCAGCTGAGCAGTGAATTTCTACTTAACTACCTCCTATCAGGAGAGACCTCAGGGCTGCATCTTTTGAGCGCAGTACTGAGCCTGAAAAGCGTTTACAACCCCACTTACAAGTAAAACTAGCTAAAATGTGCCTGGCTGCTGTTCACTGAAAAGCTCATTCTGGGTACATTTTTGGTATACATTTGCTTCTGCCGGGTCAGCTGAGCAGTGAATTTCTACTTAACTATCTCCTATCAGGAGAGACCTCAGGGCTGCATCTTTTGAGCGCAGTACTGAGCCTGAAAAGCGTTTCCAACCCCACTTACAAGTAAAACTAGCTAAAATGTGCCTGGCTGCTGTTCACTGAAAAGCTCATTCTGGGTACATTTTTGGTATACATTTGCTTCTGCCGGGTCAGCTGAGCAGTGAATTTCTACTTAACTACCTCCTATCAGGAGAGACCTCAGGGCTGCATCTTTTGAGCGCAGTACTGAGCCTGAAAAGCGTTTACAACCCCACTTACAAGTAAAACTAGCTAAAATGTGCCTGGCTGCTGTTCACTGAAAAGCTCATTCTGGGTACATTTTTGGTATACATTTGCTTCTGCCGGGTCAGCTGAGCAGTGAATTTCTACTTAAGTATCTCCTATCAGGAGAGACCTCAGGGCTGCATCTTTTGAGCGCAGTACTGAGCCTGAAAAGCGTTTCCAACCCCACTTACAAGTAAAACTAGCTAAAATGTGCCTGGCTGCTGTTCACTGAAAAGCTCATTCTGGGTACATTTTTGGTATACATTTGCTTCTGCCGGGTCAGCTGAGCAGTGAATTTCTACTTAACTACCTCCTATCAGGAGAGACCTCAGGGCTGCATCTTTTGAGCGCAGTACTGAGCCTGAAAACCGTTTACAACCCCAGTTACAAGTAAAACTAGCTAAAATGTGCCTGGCTGCTGTTCACTGAAAAGCTCATTCTGGGTACATTTTTGGTATACATTTGCTTCTGCCGGGTCAGCTGAGCAGTGAATTTCTACTTAACTACCCCCTATCAGGAGAGACCTCAGGGATGCATCTTTTGAGCGCAGTACTGAGCCTGAAAAGCGTTTACAACCCCAGTTACAAGTAAAACTAGCTAAAATGTGCCTGGCTGCTGTTCACTGAAAAGCTCATTCTGGGTACATTTTTGGTATACATTTGCTTCTGCTGGGTCAGCTGAGCAGTGAATTTCTACTTAACTACCCCCTATCAGGAGAGACCTCAGGGCTGCATCTTTTGAGTGCAGTACTGAGCCTGAAAAGCGTTTACAACCCTACTTACAAGTAAAACTAGCTAAAATGTGCCTGGCTGCTGTTCACTGAAAAGCTCATTCTGGGTACATTTTTGGTATACATTTGCTTCTGCCGGGTCAGCTGAGCAGTGAATTTCTACTTAACTACCCCCTATCAGGAGAGACCTCAGGGATGCATCTTTTGAGCGCAGTACTGAGCCTGAAAAGCGTTTACAACCCCAGTTACAAGTAAAACTAGCTAAAATGTGCCTGGCTGCTGTTCACTGAAAAGCTCATTCTGGGTACATTTTTGGTATACATTTGCTTCTGCTGGGTCAGCTGAGCAGTGAATTTCTACTTAACTACCCCCTATCAGGAGAGACCTCAGGGCTGCATCTTTTGAGTGCAGTACTGAGCCTGAAAAGCGTTTACAACCCCACTTACAAGTAAAACTAGCTAAAATGTGCCTGGCTGCTGTTCACTGAAAAGCTCATTCTGGGTACATTTTTGGTATACATTTGCTTCTGCCGGGTCAGCTGAGCAGTGAATTTCTACTTAACTACCCCCTATCAGGAGAGACCTCAGGGCTGCATCTTGTGAGCGCAGTACTGAGCCTGAAAAGCGTTTACAACCCCAGTTACAAGTAAAACTAGCTAAAATGTGCCTGGCTGCTGTTCACTGAAAAGCTCATTCTGGGTACATTTTTGGTATACATTTGCTTCTGCCGGGTCAGCTGAGCAGTGAATTTCTACTTAACTACCTCCTATCAGGAGAGACCTCAGGGCTGCATCTTTTGAGCGCAGTACTGAGCCTGAAAAGCATTTACAACCCCACTTACAAGTAAAACTAGCTAAAATGTGCCTGGCTGCTGTTCACTGAAAAGCTCATTCTGGGTACATTTTTGGTATACATTTGCTTCTGCCGGGTCAGCTGAGCAGTGAATTTCTACTTAACTATCTCCTATCAGGAGAGACCTCAGGGCTGCATCTTTTGAGCGCAGTACTGAGCCTGAAAAGCGTTTCCAACCCCACTTACAAGTAAAACTAGCTAAAATGTGCCTGGCTGCTGTTCACTGAAAAGCTCATTCTGGGTACATTTTTGGTATACATTTGTTTCTGCCGGGACAGCTGAGCAGTGAATTTCTACTTAACTACCTCCTATCAGGAGAGACCTCAGGGCTGCATCTTTTGAGCGCAGTACTGAGCCTGAAAAGCGTTTACAACCCCACTTACAAGTAAAACTAGCTAAAATGTGCCTGGCTGCTGTTCACTGAAAAGCTCATTCTGGGTACATTTTTGGTATACATTTGCTTCTGCCGGGTCAGCTGAGCAGTGAATTTCTACTTAACTACCTCCTATCAGGAGAGACCTCAGGGCTGCATCTTTTGAGCGCAGTACTGAGCCTGAAAAGCGTTTACAACCCCACTTACAAGTAAAACTAGCTAAAATGTGCCTGGCTGCTGTTCACTGAAAAGCTCATTCTGGGTACATTTTTGGTATACATTTGCTTCTGCCGGGTCAGCTGAGCAGTGAATTTCTACTTAACTATCTCCTATCAGGAGAGACCTCAGGGCTGCATCTTTTGAGCGCAGTACTGAGCCTGAAAAGCGTTTCCAACCCCACTTACAAGTAAAACTAGCTAAAATGTGCCTGGCTGCTGTTCACTGAAAAGCTCATTCTGGGTACATTTTTGGTATACATTTGCTTCTGCCGGGTCAGCTGAGCAGTGAATTTCTACTTAACTACCTCCTATCAGGAGAGACCTCAGGGCTGCATCTTTTGAGCGCAGTACTGAGCCTGAAAACCGTTTACAACCCCAGTTACAAGTAAAACTAGCTAAAATGTGCCTGGCTGCTGTTCACTGAAAAGCTCATTCTGGGTACATTTTTGGTATACATTTGCTTCTGCCGGGTCAGCTGAGCAGTGAATTTCTACTTAACTACCCCCTATCAGGAGAGACCTCAGAGATGCATCTTTTGAGCGCAGTACTGAGCCTGAAAAGCGTTTACAACCCCAGTTACAAGTAAAACTAGCTAAAATGTGCCTGGCTGCTGTTCACTGAAAAGCTCATTCTGGGTACATTTTTGGTATACATTTGCTTCTGCTGGGTCAGCTGAGCAGTGAATTTCTACTTAACTACCCCCTATCAGGAGAGACCTCAGGGCTGCATCTTTTGAGTGCAGTACTGAGCCTGAAAAGCGTTTACAACCCCACTTACAAGTAAAACTAGCTAAAATGTGCCTGGCTGCTGTTCACTGAAAAGCTCATTCTGGGTACATTTTTGGTATACATTTGCTTCTGCTGGGTCAGCTGAGCAGTGAATTTCTACTTAACTACCCCCTATCAGGAGAGACCTCAGGGCTGCATCTTTTGAGTGCAGTACTGAGCCTGAAAAGCGTTTACAACCCCACTTACAAGTAAAACTAGCTAAAATGTGCCTGGCTGCTGTTCACTGAAAAGCTCATTCTGGGTACATTTTTGGTATACATTTGCTTCTGCCGGGTCAGCTGAGCAGTGAATTTCTACTTAACTACCCCCTATCAGGAGAGACCTCAGGGCTGCATCTTTTGAGCGCAGTACTGAGCCTGAAAAGCGTTTACAACCCCAGTTACAAGTAAAACTAGCTAAAATGTGCCTGGCTGCTGTTCACTGAAAAGCTCATTCTGGGTACAATTTTGGTATACATTTGCTTCTGCCGGGTCAGCTGAGCAGTGAATTTCTACTTAACTACCTCCTATCAGGAGAGACCTCAGGGCTGCATCTTTTGAGCGCAGTACTGAGCCTGAAAAGCGTTTACAACCCCACTTACAAGTAAAACTAGCTAAAATGTGCCTGGCTGCTGTTCACTGAAAAGCTCATTCTGGGTACATTTTTGGTATACATTTGCTTCTGCCGGGTCAGCTGAGCAGTGAATTTCTACTTAACTATCTCCTATCAGGAGAGACCTCAGGGCTGCATCTTTTGAGCGCAGTACTGAGCCTGAAAAGCGTTTCCAACCCCACTTACAAGTAAAACTAGCTAAAATGTGCCTGGCTGCTGTTCACTGAAAAGCTCATTCTGGGTACATTTTTGGTATACATTTGTTTCTGCCGGGTCAGCTGAGCAGTGAATTTCTACTTAACTACCTCCTATCAGGAGAGACCTCAGGGCTGCATCTTTTGAGCGCAGTACTGAGCCTGAAAAGCGTTTACAACCCCACTTACAAGTAAAACTAGCTAAAATGTGCCTGGCTGCTGTTCACTGAAAAGCTCATTCTGGGTACATTTTTGGTATACATTTGCTTCTGCCGGGTCAGCTGAGCAGTGAATTTCTACTTAACTATCTCCTATCAGGAGAGACCTCAGGGCTGCATCTTTTGAGCGCAGTACTGAGCCTGAAAAGCGTTTCCAACCCCACTTACAAGTAAAACTAGCTAAAATGTGCCTGGCTGCTGTTCACTGAAAAGCTCATTTTTGGTACATTTTTGGTATACATTTGCTTCTGCCGGGTCAGCTGAGCAGTGAATTTCTACTTAACTACCTCCTATCAGGAGAGACCTCAGGGCTGCATCTTTTGAGCGCAGTACTGAGCCTGAAAACCGTTTACAACCCCAGTTACAAGTAAAACTAGCTAAAATGTGCCTGGCTGCTGTTCACTGAAAAGCTCATTCTGGGTACATTTTTGGTATACATTTGCTTCTGCTGGGTCAGCTGAGCAGTGAATTTCTACTTAACTACCTCCTATCAGGAGAGACCTCAGGGCTGCATCTTTTGAGTGCAGTACTGAGCCTGAAAAGCGTTTACAACCCCACTTACAAGTAAAACTAGCTAAAATGTGCCTGGCTGCTGTTCACTGAAAAGCTAATTCTGGGTACATTTTAGGTATACATTTGCTTCTGCCGGGTCAGCTGAGCAGTGAATATCTACTTAACTACCCCCTATCAGGAGAGACCTCAGGGCTGCATCTTTTGAGCGCAGTACTGAGCCTGAAAAGCGTTTACAACCCCAGTTACAAGTAAAACTAGCTAAAATGTGCCTGGCTGCTGTTCACTGAAAAGCTCATTCTGGGTACATTTTTGGTATACATTTGCTTCTGCCGGGTCAGCTGAGCAGTGAATTTCTACTTAACTACCTCCTATCAGGAGAGACCTTAGGGCTGCATCTTTTGAGCGCAGTACTGAGCCTGAAAAGCGTTTACAACCCCACTTACAAGTAAAACTAGCTAAAATGTGCCTGGCTGCTGTTCACTGAAAAGCTCATTCTGGGTACATTTTTGGTATACATTTGCTTCTGCCGGGTCAGCTGAGCAGTGAATTTCTACTTAACTACCTCCTATCAGGAGAGACCTCAGGGCTGCATCTTTTGAGTGCAGTACTGAGCCTGAAAAGCGTTTACAACCCCACTTACAAGTAAAACTAGCTAAAATGTGCCTGGCTGCTGTTCACAGAAAAGCTAATTCTGGGTACATTTTTGGTATACATTTGCTTCTGCCGGGTCAGCTGAGCAGTGAATTTCTACTTAACTACCTCCTATCAGGAGAGACCTCAGGGCTGCATCTTTTGAGCGCAGTACTGAGCCTGAAAAGCGTTTACAACCCCACTTACAAGTAAAACTAGCTAAAATGTGCCTGGCTGCTGTTCACTGAAAAGCTCATTCTGGGTACATTTTTGGTATACATTTGCTTCTGCCGGGTCAGCTGAGCAGTGAATTTCTACTTAACTACCCCCTATCAGGAGAGACCTCAGGGCTGCATCTTTTGAGCGCAGTACTGAGCCGAAAAGCGTTTACAACCCCACTTACAAGTAAAACTAGCTAAAATGTGCCTGGCTGCTGTTCACTGAAAAGCTCATTCTGGGTACATTTTTGGTATACATTTGCTTCTGCCGGGTCAGCTGAGCAGTGAATTTCTACTTAACTACCTCCTATCAGGAGAGACCTCAGGGCTGCATCTTTTGAGCGCAGTACTGAGCCTGAAAACCGTTTACAACCCCAGTTACAAGTAAAACTAGCTAAAATGTGCCTGGCTGCTGTTCACTGAAAAGCTCATTCTGGGTACATTTTTGGTATACATTTGCTTCTGCCGGGTCAGCTGAGCAGTGAATTTCTACTTAACTACCTCCTATCAGGAGAGACCTCAGGGCTGCATCTTTTGAGTGCAGTACTGAGCCTGAAAAGCGTTTCCAACCCCACTTACAAGTAAAACTAGCTAAAATGTGCCTGGCTGCTGTTCACTGAAAAGCTCATTCTGGGTACATTTTTGGTATACATTTGCTTCTACCGGGTCAGCTGAGCAGTGAATTTCTACTTAACTACCTCCTATCAGGAGAGACCTCAGGGCTGCATCTTTTGAGCGCAGTACTGAGCCTGAAAAACGTTTACAACCCCAGTTACAAGTAAAACTAGCTAAAATGTGCCTGGCTGCTGTTCACTGAAAAGCTCATTCTGGGTACATTTTTGGTATACATTTGCTTCTGCCGGGTCAGCTGAGCAGTGAATTTCTACTTAACTACCTCCTATCAGGAGAGACCTCAGGGCTGCATCTTTTGAGCGCAGTACTGAGCCTGAAAAGCGTTTCCAACCCCACTTACAAGTAAAACTAGCTAAAATGTGCCTGGCTGCTGTTCACTGAAAAGCTCATTCTGGGTACATTTTTGGTATACATTTGCTTCTACCGGGTCAACTGAGCAGTGAATTTCTACTTAACTACCTCCTATCAGGAGAGACCTCAGGGCTGCATCTTTTGAGCGCAGTACTGAGCCTGAAAAGCGTTTACAACCCCAGTTACAAGTAAAACTAGCTAAAATGTGCCTGGCTGCTGTTCACTGAAAAGCTCATTCTGGGTACATTTTTGGTATACATTTGCTTCTGCCGGGTCAGCTGAGCAGTGAATTTCTACTTAACTACCTCCTATCAGGAGAGACCTTAGGGCTGCATCTTTTGAGCGCAGTACTGAGCCTGAAAAGCGTTTACAACCCCACTTACAAGTAAAACTAGCTAAAATGTGCCTGGCTGCTGTTCACTGAAAAGCTCATTCTGGGTACATTTTTGGTATACATTTGCTTCTGCCGGGTCAGCTGAGCAGTGAATTTCTACTTAACTACCACCTATCAGGAGAGACCTCAGGGCTGCATCTTTTGAGTGCAGTACTGAGCCTGAAAAGCGTTTACAACCCCACTTACAAGTAAAACTAGCTAAAATGTGCCTGGCTGCTGTTCACAGAAAAGCTAATTCTGGGTACATTTTTGGTATACATTTGCTTCTGCCGGGTCAGCTGAGCAGTGAATTTCTACTTAACTACCTCCTATCAGGAAAGACCTCAGGGCTGCATCTTTTGAGCGCAGTACTGAGCCTGAAAAGCGTTTACAACCCCACTTACAAGTAAAACTAGCTAAAATGTGTCTGGCTGCTGTTCACTGAAAAGCTCATTCTGGGTACATTTTTGGTATACATTTGCTTCTGCCGGGTCAGCTGAGCAGTGAATTTCTACTTAACTACCCCCTATCAGGAGAGACCTCAGGGCTGCATCTTTTGAGCGCAGTACTGAGCCGAAAAGCGTTTACAACCCCACTTACAAGTAAAACTAGCTAAAATGTGCCTGGCTGCTGTTCACTGAAAAGCTAATTCTGGGTACATTTTAGGTATACATTTGCTTCTGCCGGGTCAGCTGAGCAGTGAATATCTACTTAACTACCCCCTATCAGGAGAGACCTCAGGGCTGCATCTTTTGAGCGCAGTACTGAGCCTGAAAAGCGTTTACAACCCCAGTTACAAGTAAAACTAGCTAAAATGTGCCTGGCTGCTGTTCACTGAAAAGCTCATTCTGGGTACATTTTTGGTATACATTTGCTTCTGCCGGGTCAGCTGAGCAGTGAATTTCTACTTAACTACCTCCTATCAGGAGAGACCTTAGGGCTGCATCTTTTGAGCGCAGTACTGAGCCTGAAAAGCGTTTACAACCCCACTTACAAGTAAAACTAGCTAAAATGTGCCTGGCTGCTGTTCACTGAAAAGCTCATTCTGGGTACATTTTTGGTATACATTTGCTTCTGCCGGGTCAGCTGAGCAGTGAATTTCTACTTAACTACCTCCTATCAGGAGAGACCTCAGGGCTGCATCTTTTGAGTGCAGTACTGAGCCTGAAAAGCGTTTACAACCCCACTTACAAGTAAAACTAGCTAAAATGTGCCTGGCTGCTGTTCACAGAAAAGCTAATTCTGGGTACATTTTTGGTATACATTTGCTTCTGCCGGGTCAGCTGAGCAGTGAATTTCTACTTAACTACCTCCTATCAGGAGAGACCTCAGGGCTGCATCTTTTGAGCGCAGTACTGAGCCTGAAAAGCGTTTACAACCCCACTTACAAGTAAAACTAGCTAAAATGTGCCTGGCTGCTGTTCACTGAAAAGCTCATTCTGGGTACATTTTTGGTATACATTTGCTTCTGCCGGGTCAGCTGAGCAGTGAATTTCTACTTAACTACCCCCTATCAGGAGAGACCTCAGGGCTGCATCTTTTGAGCGCAGTACTGAGCCGAAAAGCGTTTACAACCCCACTTACAAGTAAAACTAGCTAAAATGTGCCTGGCTGCTGTTCACTGAAAAGCTCATTCTGGGTACATTTTTGGTATACATTTGCTTCTGCCGGGTCAGCTGAGCAGTGAATTTCTACTTAACTACCTCCTATCAGGAGAGACCTCAGGGCTGCATCTTTTGAGCGCAGTACTGAGCCTGAAAACCGTTTACAACCCCAGTTACAAGTAAAACTAGCTAAAATGTGCCTGGCTGCTGTTCACTGAAAAGCTCATTCTGGGTACATTTTTGGTATACATTTGCTTCTGCCGGGTCAGCTGAGCAGTGAATTTCTACTTAACTACCTCCTATCAGGAGAGACCTCAGGGCTGCATCTTTTGAGTGCAGTACTGAGCCTGAAAAGCGTTTCCAACCCCACTTACAAGTAAAACTAGCTAAAATGTGCCTGGCTGCTGTTCACTGAAAAGCTCATTCTGGGTACATTTTTGGTATACATTTGCTTCTACCGGGTCAGCTGAGCAGTGAATTTCTACTTAACTACCTCCTATCAGGAGAGACCTCAGGGCTGCATCTTTTGAGCGCAGTACTGAGCCTGAAAAACGTTTACAACCCCAGTTACAAGTAAAACTAGCTAAAATGTGCCTGGCTGCTGTTCACTGAAAAGCTCATTCTGGGTACATTTTTGGTATACATTTGCTTCTGCCGGGTCAGCTGAGCAGTGAATTTCTACTTAACTACCTCCTATCAGGAGAGACCTCAGGGCTGCATCTTTTGAGCGCAGTACTGAGCCTGAAAAGCGTTTCCAACCCCACTTACAAGTAAAACTAGCTAAAATGTGCCTGGCTGCTGTTCACTGAAAAGCTCATTCTGGGTACATTTTTGGTATACATTTGCTTCTACCGGGTCAACTGAGCAGTGAATTTCTACTTAACTACCTCCTATCAGGAGAGACCTCAGGGCTGCATCTTTTGAGCGCAGTACTGAGCCTGAAAAGCGTTTACAACCCCAGTTACAAGTAAAACTAGCTAAAATGTGCCTGGCTGCTGTTCACTGAAAAGCTCATTCTGGGTACATTTTTGGTATACATTTGCTTCTGCCGGGTCAGCTGAGCAGTGAATTTCTACTTAACTACCTCCTATCAGGAGAGACCTTAGGGCTGCATCTTTTGAGCGCAGTACTGAGCCTGAAAAGCGTTTACAACCCCACTTACAAGTAAAACTAGCTAAAATGTGCCTGGCTGCTGTTCACTGAAAAGCTCATTCTGGGTACATTTTTGGTATACATTTGCTTCTGCCGGGTCAGCTGAGCAGTGAATTTCTACTTAACTACCACCTATCAGGAGAGACCTCAGGGCTGCATCTTTTGAGTGCAGTACTGAGCCTGAAAAGCGTTTACAACCCCACTTACAAGTAAAACTAGCTAAAATGTGCCTGGCTGCTGTTCACAGAAAAGCTAATTCTGGGTACATTTTTGGTATACATTTGCTTCTGCCGGGTCAGCTGAGCAGTGAATTTCTACTTAACTACCTCCTATCAGGAAAGACCTCAGGGCTGCATCTTTTGAGCGCAGTACTGAGCCTGAAAAGCGTTTACAACCCCACTTACAAGTAAAACTAGCTAAAATGTGTCTGGCTGCTGTTCACTGAAAAGCTCATTCTGGGTACATTTTTGGTATACATTTGCTTCTGCCGGGTCAGCTGAGCAGTGAATTTCTACTTAACTACCCCCTATCAGGAGAGACCTCAGGGCTGCATCTTTTGAGCGCAGTACTGAGCCGAAAAGCGTTTACAACCCCACTTACAAGTAAAACTAGCTAAAATGTGCCTGGCTGCTGTTCACTGAAAAGCTCATTCTGGGTACATTTTTGGTATACATTTGCTTCTGCCGGGTCAGCTGAGCAGTGAATTTCTACTTAACTACCTCCTATCAGGAGAGACCTCAGGGCTGCATCTTTTGAGCGCAGTACTGAGCCTGAAAACCGTTTACAACCCCAGTTACAAGTAAAACTAGCTAAAATGTGCCTGGCTGCTGTTCACTGAAAAGCTCATTCTGGGTACATTTTTGGTATACATTTGCTTCTGCCGGGTCAGCTGAGCAGTGAATTTCTACTTAACTACCTCCTATCAGGAGAGACCTCAGGGCTGCATCTTTTGAGCGCAGTACTGAGCCTGAAAACCGTTTACAACCCCAGTTACAAGTAAAACTAGCTAAAATGTGCCTGGCTGCTGTTCACTGAAAAGCTCATTCTGGGTACATTTTTGGTATACATTTGCTTCTGCCGGGTCAGCTGAGCAGTGAATTTCTACTTAACTACCCCCTATCAGGAGAGACCTCAGGGATGCATCTTTTGAGCGCAGTACTGAGCCTGAAAAGCGTTTACAACCCCAGTTACAAGTAAAACTAGCTAAAATGTGCCTGGCTGCTGTTCACTGAAAAGCTCATTCTGGGTACATTTTTGGTATACATTTGCTTCTGCTGGGTCAGCTGAGCAGTGAATTTCTACTTAACTACCCCCTATCAGGAGAGACCTCAGGGCTGCATCTTTTGAGTGCAGTACTGAGCCTGAAAAGCGTTTACAACCCCACTTACAAGTAAAACTAGCTAAAATGTGCCTGGCTGCTGTTCACTGAAAAGCTCATTCTGGGTACATTTTTGGTATACATTTGCTTCTGCCGGGTCAGCTGAGCAGTGAATTTCTACTTAACTACCCCCTATCAGGAGAGACCTCAGGGATGCATCTTTTGAGCGCAGTACTGAGCCTGAAAAGCGTTTACAACCCCACTTACAAGTAAAACTAGCTAAAATGTGCCTGGCTGCTGTTCACTGAAAAGCTCATTCTGGGTACATTTTTGGTATACATTTGCTTCTGCTGGGTCAGCTGAGCAGTGAATTTCTACTTAACTACCCCCTATCAGGAGAGACATCAGGGCTGCATCTTTTGAGTGCAGTACTGAGCCTGAAAAGCGTTTACAACCCCACTTACAAGTAAAACTAGCTAAAATGTGCCTGGCTGCTGTTCACTGAAAAGCTCATTCTGGGTACATTTTTGGTATACATTTGCTTCTGCCGGGTCAGCTGAGCAGTGAATTTCTACTTAACTACCCCCTATCAGGAGAGACCTCAGGGCTGCATCTTTTGAGCGCAGTACTGAGCCTGAAAAGCGTTTACAACCCCAGTTACAAGTAAAACTAGCTAAAATGTGCCTGGCTGCTGTTCACTGAAAAGCTCATTCTGGGTACAATTTTGGTATACATTTGCTTCTGCCGGGTCAGCTGAGCAGTGAATTTCTACTTAACTACCTCCTATCAGGAGAGACCTCAGGGCTGCATCTTTTGAGCGCAGTACTGAGCCTGAAAAGCGTTTACAACCCCACTTACAAGTAAAACTAGCCAAAATGTGCCTGGCTGCTGTTCACTGAAAAGCTCATTCTGGGTACATTTTTGGTATACATTTGCTTCTGCCGGGTCAGCTGAGCAGTGAATTTCTACTTAACTATCTCCTATCAGGAGAGACCTCAGGGCTGCATCTTTTGAGCGCAGTACTGAGCCTGAAAAGCGTTTCCAACCCCACTTACAAGTAAAACTAGCTAAAATGTGCCTGGCTGCTGTTCACTGAAAAGCTCATTCTGGGTACATTTTTGGTATACATTTGTTTCTGCCGGGTCAGCTGAGCAGTGAATTTCTACTTAACTACCTCCTATCAGGAGAGACCTCAGGGCTGCATCTTTTGAGCGCAGTACTGAGCCTGAAAAGCGTTTACAACCCCACTTACAAGTAAAACTAGCTAAAATGTGCCTGGCTGCTGTTCACTGAAAAGCTCATTCTGGGTACATTTTTGGTATACATTTGCTTCTGCCGGGTCAGCTGAGCAGTGAATTTCTACTTAACTATCTCCTATCAGGAGAGACCTCAGGGCTGCATCTTTTGAGCGCAGTACTGAGCCTGAAAAGCGTTTCCAACCCCACTTACAAGTAAAACTAGCTAAAATGTGCCTGGCTGCTGTTCACTGAAAAGCTCATTCTGGGTACATTTTTGGTATACATTTGCTTCTGCCGGGTCAGCTGAGCAGTGAATTTCTACTTAACTACCTCCTATCAGGAGAGACCTCAGGGCTGCATCTTTTGAGCGCAGTACTGAGCCTGAAAACCGTTTACAACCCCAGTTACAAGTAAAACTAGCTAAAATGTGCCTGGCTGCTGTTCACTGAAAAGCTCATTCTGGGTACATTTTTGGTATACATTTGCTTCTGCTGGGTCAGCTGAGCAGTGAATTTCTACTTAACTACCTCCTATCAGGAGAGACCTCAGGGCTGCATCTTTTGAGTGCAGTACTGAGCCTGAAAAGCGTTTACAACCCCACTTACAAGTAAAACTAGCTAAAATGTGCCTGGCTGCTGTTCACTGAAAAGCTAATTCTGGGTACATTTTAGGTATACATTTGCTTCTGCCGGGTCAGCTGAGCAGTGAATATCTACTTAACTACCCCCTATCAGGAGAGACCTCAGGGCTGCATCTTTTGAGCGCAGTACTGAGCCTGAAAAGCGTTTACAACCCCAGTTACAAGTAAAACTAGCTAAAATGTGCCTGGCTGCTGTTCACTGAAAAGCTCATTCTGGGTACATTTTTGGTATACATTTGCTTCTGCCGGGTCAGCTGAGCAGTGAATTTCTACTTAACTACCTCCTATCAGGAGAGACCTTAGGGCTGCATCTTTTGAGCGCAGTACTGAGCCTGAAAAGCGTTTACAACCCCACTTACAAGTAAAACTAGCTAAAATGTGCCTGGCTGCTGTTCACTGAAAAGCTCATTCTGGGTACATTTTTGGTATACATTTGCTTCTGCCGGGTCAGCTGAGCAGTTAATTTCTACTTAACTACCTCCTATCAGGAGAGACCTCAGGGCTGCATCTTTTGAGTGCAGTACTGAGCCTGAAAAGCGTTTACAACCCCACTTACAAGTAAAACTAGCTAAAATGTGCCTGGCTGCTGTTCACAGAAAAGCTAATTCTGGGTACATTTTTGGTATACATTTGCTTCTGCCGGGTCAGCTGAGCAGTGAATTTCTACTTAACTACCTCCTATCAGGAGAGACCTCAGGGCTGCATCTTTTGAGCGCAGTACTGAGCCTGAAAAGCGTTTACAACCCCACTTACAAGTAAAACTAGCTAAAATGTGCCTGGCTGCTGTTCACTGAAAAGCTCATTCTGGGTACATTTTTGGTATACATTTGCTTCTGCCGGGTCAGCTGAGCAGTGAATTTCTACTTAACTACCCCCTATCAGGAGAGACCTCAGGGCTGCATCTTTTGAGCGCAGTACTGAGCCGAAAAGCGTTTACAACCCCACTTACAAGTAAAACTAGCTAAAATGTGCCTGGCTGCTGTTCACTGAAAAGCTCATTCTGGGTACATTTTTGGTATACATTTGCTTCTGCCGGGTCAGCTGAGCAGTGAATTTCTACTTAACTACCTCCTATCAGGAGAGACCTCAGGGCTGCATCTTTTGAGCGCAGTACTGAGCCTGAAAACCGTTTACAACCCCAGTTACAAGTAAAACTAGCTAAAATGTGCCTGGCTGCTGTTCACTGAAAAGCTCATTCTGGGTACATTTTTGGTATACATTTGCTTCTGCCGGGTCAGCTGAGCAGTGAATTTCTACTTAACTACCTCCTATCAGGAGAGACCTCAGGGCTGCATCTTTTGAGTGCAGTACTGAGCCTGAAAAGCGTTTCCAACCCCACTTACAAGTAAAACTAGCTAAAATGTGCCTGGCTGCTGTTCACTGAAAAGCTCATTCTGGGTACATTTTTGGTATACATTTGCTTCTACCGGGTCAGCTGAGCAGTGAATTTCTACTTAACTACCTCCTATCAGGAGAGACCTCAGGGCTGCATCTTTTGAGCGCAGTACTGAGCCTGAAAAGCGTTTACAACCCCAGTTACAAGTAAAACTAGCTAAAATGTGCCTGGCTGCTGTTCACTGAAAAGCTCATTCTGGGTACATTTTTGGTATACATTTGCTTCTGCCGGGTCAGCTGAGCAGTGAATTTCTACTTAACTACCTCCTATCAGGAGAGACCTCAGGGCTGCATCTTTTGAGCGCAGTACTGAGCCTGAAAAGCGTTTCCAACCCCACTTACAAGTAAAACTAGCTAAAATGTGCCTGGCTGCTGTTCACTGAAAAGCTCATTCTGGGTACATTTTTGGTATACATTTGCTTCTACCGGGTCAGCTGAGCAGTGAATTTCTACTTAACTACCTCCTATCAGGAGAGACCTCAGGGCTGCATCTTTTGAGCGCAGTACTGAGCCTGAAAAGCGTTTACAACCCCAGTTACAAGTAAAACTAGCTAAAATGTGCCTGGCTGCTGTTCACTGAAAAGCTCATTCTGGGTACATTTTTGGTATACATTTGCTTCTGCCGGGTCAGCTGAGCAGTGAATTTCTACTTAACTACCTCCTATCAGGAGAGACCTTAGGGCTGCATCTTTTGAGCGCAGTACTGAGCCTGAAAAGCGTTTACAACCCCACTTACAAGTAAAACTAGCTAAAATGTGCCTGGCTGCTGTTCACTGAAAAGCTCATTCTGGGTACATTTTTGGTATACATTTGCTTCTGCCGGGTCAGCTGAGCAGTGAATTTCTACTTAACTACCACCTATCAGGAGAGACCTCAGGGCTGCATCTTTTGAGTGCAGTACTGAGCCTGAAAAGCGTTTACAACCCCACTTACAAGTAAAACTAGCTAAAATGTGCCTGGCTGCTGTTCACAGAAAAGCTAATTCTGGGTACATTTTTGGTATACATTTGCTTCTGCCGGGTCAGCTGAGCAGTGAATTTCTACTTAACTACCTCCTATCAGGAGAGACCTCAGGGCTGCATCTTTTGAGCGCAGTACTGAGCCTGAAAAGCGTTTACAACCCCACTTACAAGTAAAACTAGCTAAAATGTGCCTGGCTGCTGTTCACTGAAAAGCTCATTCTGGGTACATTTTTGGTATACATTTGCTTCTGCCGGGTCAGCTGAGCAGTGAATTTCTACTTAACTACCCCCTATCAGGAGAGACCTCAGGGCTGCATCTTTTGAGCGCAGTACTGAGCCGAAAAGCGTTTACAACCCCACTTACAAGTAAAACTAGCTAAAATGTGCCTGGCTGCTGTTCACTGAAAAGCTCATTCTGGGTACATTTTTGGTATACATTTGCTTCTGCCGGGTCAGCTGAGCAGTGAATTTCTACTTAACTACCTCCTATCAGGAGAGACCTCA
Organism: Lissotriton vulgaris; assembly: GCF_964263255.1. Lineage (NCBI taxonomy): Eukaryota > Metazoa > Chordata > Amphibia > Caudata > Salamandridae > Lissotriton > Lissotriton vulgaris. Next base: position 92,868 of record NW_028244423.1, on the reverse strand, counting down.
GGGCTGCATCTTTTGAGCGCAGTACTGAGCCTGAAAACCGTTTACAACCCCAGTTACAAGTAAAACTAGCTAAAATGTGCCTGGCTGCTGTTCACTGAAAAGCTCATTCTGGGTACATTTTTGGTATACATTTGCTTCTGCCGGGTCAGCTGAGCAGTGAATTTCTACTTAACTATCTCCTATCAGGAGAGACCTCAGGGCTGCATCTTTTGAGCGCAGTACTGAGCCTGAAAAGCGTTTACAACCCCACTTACAAGTAAAACTAGCTAAAATGTGCCTGGCTGCTGTTCACAGAAAAGCTAATTCTGGGTACATTTTTGGTATACATTTGCTTCTGCCGGGTCAGCTGAGCAGTGAATTTCTACTTAACTACCCCCTATCAGGAGAGACCTCAGGGCTGCATCTTTTGAGCGCAGTACTGAGCCTGTAAAGCGTTTACAACCCCACTTACAAGTAAAACTAGCTAAAATGTGCCTGGCTGCTGTTCACTGAAAAGCTCATTCTGGGTACATTTTTGGTAAACATTTTCTTCTGCCGGGTCAGCTGAGCAGCGAATTTCTACTTAACTATCTCCTATCAGGAGAGACCTCAGGGCTGCATCTTTTGAGCGCAGTACTGAGCCTGAAAAGCGTTTCCAACCCCACTTACAAGTAAAACTAGCTAAAATGTGCCTGGCTGCTGTTCACTGAAAAGCTCATTCTGGGTACATTTTTGGTATACATTTGCTTCTGCCGGGTCAGCTGAGCAGTGAATTTCTACTTAACTACCTCCTATCAGGAGAGACCTCAGGGCTGCATCTTTTGAGCGCAGTACTGAGCCTGAAAAGCGTTTACAACCCCAGTTACAAGTAAAACTAGCTAAAATGTGCCTGGCTGCTGTTCACTGAAAAGCTCATTCTGGGTAAATTTTTGGTATACATTTGCTTCTGCCGGGTCAGCTGAGCAGTGAATTTCTACTTAACTACCTCCTATCAGGAGAGACCTTAGGGCTGCATCTTTTGAGCGCAGTACTGAGCCTGAAAAGCGTTTACAACCCCACTTACAAGTAAAACTAGCTAAAATGTGCCTGGCTGCTGTTCACTGAAAAGCTCATTCTGGGTACATTTTTGGTATACATTTGCTTCTGCCGGGTCAGCTGAGCAGTGAATTTCTACTTAACTACCTCCTATCAGGAGAGACCTCAGGGCTGCATCTTTTGAGTGCAGTACTGAGCCTGAAAAGCGTTTACAACCCCACTTACAAGTAAAACTAGCTAAAATGTGCCTGGCTGCTGTTCACAGAAAAGCTAATTCTGGGTACATTTTTGGTATACATTTGCTTCTGCCAGGTCAGCTGAGCAGTGAATTTCTACTTAACTACCTCCTATCAGGAGAGACCTCAGGGCTGCATCTTTTGAGCGCAGTACTGAGCCTGAAAAGCGTTTACAACCCTACTTACAAGTAAAACTAGCTAAAATGTGCCTGGCTGCTGTTCACTGAAAAGCTCATTCTGGGTACATTTTTGGTATACATTTGCTTCTGCCGGGTCAGCTGAGTAGTGAATTTCTACTTAACTACCCCCTATCAGGAGAGACCTCAGGGCTGCATCTTTTGAGCGCAGTACTGAGCCGAAAAGCGTTTACAACCCCACTTACAAGTAAAACTAGCTAAAATGTGCCTGGCTGCTGTTCACTGAAAAGCTCATTCTGGGTACATTTTTGGTATACATTTGCTTCTGCCGGGTCAGCTGAGCAGTGAATTTCTACTTAACTACCTCCTATCAGGAGAGACCTCAGGGCTGCATCTTTTGAGCGCAGTACTGAGCCTGAAAACCGTTTACAACCCCAGTTACAAGTAAAACTAGCTAAAATGTGCCTGGCTGCTGTTCACTGAAAAGCTCATTCTGGGTACATTTTTGGTATACATTTGCTTCTGCCGGGTCAGCTGAGCAGTGAATTTCTACTTAACTACCCCCTATCAGGAGAGACCTCAGGGCTGCATCTTTTGAGCGCAGTACTGAGCCGAAAAGCGTTTACAACCCCACTTACAAGTAAAACTAGCTAAAATGTGCCTGGCTGCTGTTCACTGAAAAGCTCATTCTGGGTACATTTTTGGTATACATTTGCTTCTGCCGGGTCAGCTGAGCAGTGAATTTCTACTTAACTACCTCCTATCAGGAGAGACCTCAGGGCTGCATCTTTTGAGCGCAGTACTGAGCCTGAAAACCGTTTACAACCCCAGTTACAAGTAAAACTAGCTAAAATGTGCCTGGCTGCTGTTCACTGAAAAGCTCATTCTGGGTACATTTTTGGTATACATTTGCTTCTGCCGGGTCAGCTGAGCAGTGAATTTCTACATAACTATCTCCTATCAGGAGAGACCTCAGGGCTGCATCTTTTGAGCGCAGTACTGAGCCTGAAAAGCGTTTCCAACCCCACTTACAAGTAAACTAGCTAAAATGTGCCTGGCTGCTGTTCACTGAAAAGCTCATTCTGGGTACATTTTTGGTATACATTTGCTTCTGCCGGGTCAGCTGAGCAGTGAATTTCTACTTAACTACCTCCTATCAGGAGAGACCTCAGGGCTGCATCTTTTGAGCGCAGTACTGAGCCTGAAAAGCGTTTACAACCCCAGTCACAAGTAAAACTAGCTAAAATGTGCCTGGCTGCTGTTCACTGAAAAGTTCATTCTGGGTACATTTTTGGTATACATTTGCTTCTGCCGGGTCAGCTGAGCAGTGAATTTCTACTTAACTACCTCCTATCAGGAGAGACCTCAGGGCTGCATCTTTTGAGCGCAGTACTGAGCCTGAAAACCGTTTACAACCCCAGTTACAAGTAAAACTAGCTAAAATGTGCCTGGCTGCTATTCACTGAAAAGCTCATTCTGGGTACATTTTTGGTATACATTTGCTTCTGCCGGGTCAGCTGAGCAGTGAATTTCTACTTAACTACCTCCTATCAGGAGAGACCTCAGGGCTGCATCTTTTGAGTGCAGTACTGAGCCTTTAAAGCGTTTACAACCCCACTTACAAGTAAAACTAGCTAAAATGTGCCTGGCTGCTGTTCACAGAAAAGCTAATTCTGGGTACATTTTTGGTATACATTTGCTTCTGCCGGGTCAGCTGAGCAGTGAATTTCTACTTAACTACCTCCTATCAGGAGAGACCTCAGGGCTGCATCTTTTGAGCGCAGTACTGAGCCTGAAAAGCGTTTACAACCCCACTTACAAGTAAAACTAGCTAAAATGTGCCTGGCTGCTGTTCACAGAAAAGCTAATTCTGGGTACATTTTTGGTATACATTTGCTTCTGCCAGGTCAGCTGAGCAGTGAATTTCTACTTAACTACCTCCTATCAGGAGAGACCTCAGGGCTGCATCTTTTGAGCGCAGTACTGAGCCTGAAAAGCGTTTACAACCCTACTTACAAGTAAAACTAGCTAAAATGTGCCTGGCTGCTGTTCACTGAAAAGCTCATTCTGGGTACATTTTTGGTATACATTTGCTTCTGCCGGGTCAGCTGAGCAGTGAATTTCTACTTAACTATCTCCTATCAGGAGAGACCTCAGGGCTGCATCTTTTGAGCGCAGTACTGAGCCTGAAAAGCGTTTCCAACCCCACTTACAAGTAAAACTAGCTAAAATGTGCCTGGCTGCTGTTCACTGAAAAGCTCATTCTGGGTACATTTTTGGTATACATTTGCTTCTGCCGGGTCAGCTGAGCAGTGAATTTCTACTTAACTACCTCCTATCAGGAGAGACCTCAGGGCTGCATCTTTTGAGCGCAGTACTGAGCCTGAAAACCGTTTACAACCCCAGTTACAAGTAAAACTAGCTAAAATGTGCCTGGCTGCTGTTCACTGAAAAGCTCATTCTGGGTACATTTTTGGTATACATTTGCTTCTGCTGGGTCAGCTGAGCAGTGAATTTCTACTTAACTACCTCCTATCAGGAGAGACCTCAGGGCTGCATCTTTTGAGTGCAGTACTGAGCCTGAAAAGCGTTTACAACCCCACTTACAAGTAAAACTAGCTAAAATGTGCCTGGCTGCTGTTCACTGAAAAGCTAATTCTGGGTACATTTTAGGTATACATTTGCTTCTGCCGGGTCAGCTGAGCAGTGAATATCTACTTAACTACCCCCTATCAGGAGAGACCTCAGGGCTGCATCTTTTGAGCGCAGTACTGAGCCTGAAAAGCGTTTACAACCCCAGTTACAAGTAAAACTAGCTAAAATGTGCCTGGCTGCTGTTCACTGAAAAGCTCATTCTGGGTACATTTTTGGTATACATTTGCTTCTGCCGGGTCAGCTGAGCAGTTAATTTCTACTTAACTACCTCCTATCAGGAGAGACCTCAGGGCTGCATCTTTTGAGTGCAGTACTGAGCCTGAAAAGCGTTTACAACCCCACTTACAAGTAAAACTAGCTAAAATGTGCCTGGCTGCTGTTCACAGAAAAGCTAATTCTGGGTACATTTTTGGTATACATTTGCTTCTGCCGGGTCAGCTGAGCAGTGAATTTCTACTTAACTACCTCCTATCAGGAGAGACCTCAGGGCTGCATCTTTTGAGCGCAGTACTGAGCCTGAAAAGCGTTTACAACCCCACTTACAAGTAAAACTAGCTAAAATGTGCCTGGCTGCTGTTCACTGAAAAGCTCATTCTGGGTACATTTTTGGTATACATTTGCTTCTGCCGGGTCAGCTGAGCAGTGAATTTCTACTTAACTACCCCCTATCAGGAGAGACCTCAGGGCTGCATCTTTTGAGCGCAGTACTGAGCCGAAAAGCGTTTACAACCCCACTTACAAGTAAAACTAGCTAAAATGTGCCTGGCTGCTGTTCACTGAAAAGCTCATTCTGGGTACATTTTTGGTATACATTTGCTTCTGCCGGGTCAGCTGAGCAGTGAATTTCTACTTAACTACCTCCTATCAGGAGAGACCTCAGGGCTGCATCTTTTGAGCGCAGTACTGAGCCTGAAAACCGTTTACAACCCCAGTTACAAGTAAAACTAGCTAAAATGTGCCTGGCTGCTGTTCACTGAAAAGCTCATTCTGGGTACATTTTTGGTATACATTTGCTTCTGCCGGGTCAGCTGAGCAGTGAATTTCTACTTAACTACCTCCTATCAGGAGAGACCTCAGGCTGCATCTTTTGAGTGCAGTACTGAGCCTGAAAAGCGTTTCCAACCCCACTTACAAGTAAAACTAGCTAAAATGTGCCTGGCTGCTGTTCACTGAAAAGCTCATTCTGGGTACATTTTTGGTATACATTTGCTTCTACCGGGTCAGCTGAGCAGTGAATTTCTACTTAACTACCTCCTATCAGGAGAGACCTCAGGGCTGCATCTTTTGAGCGCAGTACTGAGCCTGAAAAGCGTTTACAACCCCAGTTACAAGTAAAACTAGCTAAAATGTGCCTGGCTGCTGTTCACTGAAAAGCTCATTCTGGGTACATTTTTGGTATACATTTGCTTCTGCCAGGTCAGCCGAGCAGTGAATTTCTACTTAACTACCTCCTATCAGGAGAGACCTCAGGGCTGCATCTTTTGAGCGCAGTACTGAGCCTGAAAAGCGTTTCCAACCCCACTTACAAGTAAAACTAGCTAAAATGTGCCTGGCTGCTGTTCACTGAAAAGCTCATTCTGGGTACATTTTTGGTATACATTTGCTTCTACCGGGTCAGCTGAGCAGTGAATTTCTACTTAACTACCTCCTATCAGGAGAGACCTCAGGGCTGCATCTTTTGAGCGCAGTACTGAGCCTGAAAAGCGTTTACAACCCCAGTTACAAGTAAAACTAGCTAAAATGTGCCTGGCTGCTGTTCACTGAAAAGCTCATTCTGGGTACATTTTTGGTATACATTTGCTTCTGCCGGGTCAGCTGAGCAGTGAATTTCTACTTAACTACCTCCTATCAGGAGAGACCTTAGGGCTGCATCTTTTGAGCGCAGTACTGAGCCTGAAAAGCGTTTACAACCCCACTTACAAGTAAAACTAGCTAAAATGTGCCTGGCTGCTGTTCACTGAAAAGCTCATTCTGGGTACATTTTTGGTATACATTTGCTTCTGCCGGGTCAGCTGAGCAGTGAATTTCTACTTAACTACCACCTATCAGGAGAGACCTCAGGGCTGCATCTTTTGAGTGCAGTACTGAGCCTGAAAAGCGTTTACAACCCCACTTACAAGTAAAACTAGCTAAAATGTGCCTGGCTGCTGTTCACAGAAAAGCTAATTCTGGGTACATTTTTGGTATACATTTGCTTCTGCCGGGTCAGCTGAGCAGTGAATTTCTACTTAACTACCTCCTATCAGGAGAGACCTCAGGGCTGCATCTTTTGAGCGCAGTACTGAGCCTGAAAAGCGTTTACAACCCCACTTACAAGTAAAACTAGCTAAAATGTGCCTGGCTGCTGTTCACTGAAAAGCTCATTCTGGGTACATTTTTGGTATACATTTGCTTCTGCCGGGTCAGCTGAGCAGTGAATTTCTACTTAACTACCCCCTATCAGGAGAGACCTCAGGGCTGCATCTTTTGAGCGCAGTACTGAGCCGAAAAGCGTTTACAACCCCACTTACAAGTAAAACTAGCTAAAATGTGCCTGGCTGCTGTTCACTGAAAAGCTCATTCTGGGTACATTTTTGGTATACATTTGCTTCTGCCGGGTCAGCTGAGCAGTGAATTTCTACTTAACTACCTCCTATCAGGAGAGACCTCAGGGCTGCATCTTTTGAGCGCAGTACTGAGCCTGAAAACCGTTTACAACCCCAGTTACAAGTAAAACTAGCTAAAATGTGCCTGGCTGCTGTTCACTGAAAAGCTCATTCTGGGTACATTTTTGGTATACATTTGCTTCTGCCGGGTCAGCTGAGCAGTGAATTTCTACTTAACTATCTCCTATCAGGAGAGACCTCAGGGCTGCATCTTTTGAGCGCAGTACTGAGCCTGAAAAGCGTTTACAACCCCACTTACAAGTAAAACTAGCTAAAATGTGCCTGGCTGCTGTTCACAGAAAAGCTAATTCTGGGTACATTTTTGGTATACATTTGCTTCTGCCGGGTCAGCTGAGCAGTGAATTTCTACTTAACTACCCCCTATCAGGAGAGACCTCAGGGCTGCATCTTTTGAGCGCAGTACTGAGCCTGAAAAGCGTTTACAACCCCACTTACAAGTAAAACTAGCTAAAATGTGCCTGGCTGCTGTTCACTGAAAAGCTCATTCTGGGTACATTTTTGGTAAACATTTTCTTCTGCCGGGTCAGCTGAGCAGCGAATTTCTACTTAACTATCTCCTATCAGGAGAGACCTCAGGGCTGCATCTTTTGAGCGCAGTACTGAGCCTGAAAAGCGTTTCCAACCCCACTTACAAGTAAAACTAGCTAAAATGTGCCTGGCTGCTGCTCACTGAAAAGCTCATTCTGGGTACATTTTTGGTATACATTTGCTTCTGCCGGGTCAGCTGAGCAGTGAATTTCTACTTAACTACCTCCTATCAGGAGAGACCTCAGGGCTGCATCTTTTGAGCGCAGTACTGAGCCTGAAAAGCGTTTACAACCCCAGTTACAAGTAAAACTAGCTAAAATGTGCCTGGCTGCTGTTCACTGAAAAGCTCATTCTGGGTAAATTTTTGGTATACATTTGCTTCTGCCGGGTCAGCTGAGCAGTGAATTTCTACTTAACTACCTCCTATCAGGAGAGACCTTAGGGCTGCATCTTTTGAGCGCAGTACTGAGCCTGAAAAGCGTTTACAACCCCACTTACAAGTAAAACTAGCTAAAATGTGCCTGGCTGCTGTTCACTGAAAAGCTCATTCTGGGTACATTTTTGGTATACATTTGCTTCTGCCGGGTCAGCTGAGCAGTGAATTTCTACTTAACTACCTCCTATCAGGAGAGACCTCAGGGCTGCATCTTTTGAGTGCAGTACTGAGCCTGAAAAGCGTTTACAACCCCACTTACAAGTAAAACTAGCTAAAATGTGCCTGGCTGCTGTTCACAGAAAAGCTAATTCTGGGTACATTTTTGGTATACATTTGCTTCTGCCAGGTCAGCTGAGCAGTGAATTTCTACTTAACTACCTCCTATCAGGAGAGACCTCAGGGCTGCATCTTTTGAGCGCAGTACTGAGCCTGAAAAGCGTTTACAACCCTACTTACAAGTAAAACTAGCTAAAATGTGCCTGGCTGCTGTTCACTGAAAAGCTCATTCTGGGTACATTTTTGGTATACATTTGCTTCTGCCGGGTCAGCTGAGTAGTGAATTTCTACTTAACTACCCCCTATCAGGAGAGACCTCAGGGCTGCATCTTTTGAGCGCAGTACTGAGCCGAAAAGCGTTTACAACCCCACTTACAAGTAAAACTAGCTAAAATGTGCCTGGCTGCTGTTCACTGAAAAGCTCATTCTGGGTACATTTTTGGTATACATTTGCTTCTGCCGGGTCAGCTGAGCAGTGAATTTCTACTTAACTACCTCCTATCAGGAGAGACCTCAGGGCTGCATCTTTTGAGCGCAGTACTGAGCCTGAAAACCGTTTACAACCCCAGTTACAAGTAAAACTAGCTAAAATGTGCCTGGCTGCTGTTCACTGAAAAGCTCATTCTGGGTACATTTTTGGTATACATTTGCTTCTGCCGGGTCAGCTGAGCAGTGAATTTCTACTTAACTACCCCCTATCAGGAGAGACCTCAGGGCTGCATCTTTTGAGCGCAGTACTGAGCCGAAAAGCGTTTACAACCCCACTTACAAGTAAAACTAGCTAAAATGTGCCTGGCTGCTGTTCACTGAAAAGCTCATTCTGGGTACATTTTTGGTATACATTTGCTTCTGCCGGGTCAGCTGAGCAGTGAATTTCTACTTAACTACCTCCTATCAGGAGAGACCTCAGGGCTGCATCTTTTGAGCGCAGTACTGAGCCTGAAAACCGTTTACAACCCCAGTTACAAGTAAAACTAGCTAAAATGTGCCTGGCTGCTGTTCACTGAAAAGCTCATTCTGGGTACATTTTTGGTATACATTTGCTTCTGCCGGGTCAGCTGAGCAGTGAATTTCTACATAACTATCTCCTATCAGGAGAGACCTCAGGGCTGCATCTTTTGAGCGCAGTACTGAGCCTGAAAAGCGTTTCCAACCCCACTTACAAGTAAACTAGCTAAAATGTGCCTGGCTGCTGTTCACTGAAAAGCTCATTCTGGGTACATTTTTGGTATACATTTGCTTCTGCCGGGTCAGCTGAGCAGTGAATTTCTACTTAACTACCTCCTATCAGGAGAGACCTCAGGGCTGCATCTTTTGAGCGCAGTACTGAGCCTGAAAAGCGTTTACAACCCCAGTCACAAGTAAAACTAGCTAAAATGTGCCTGGCTGCTGTTCACTGAAAAGTTCATTCTGGGTACATTTTTGGTATACATTTGCTTCTGCCGGGTCAGCTGAGCAGTGAATTTCTACTTAACTACCTCCTATCAGGAGAGACCTCAGGGCTGCATCTTTTGAGCGCAGTACTGAGCCTGAAAACCGTTTACAACCCCAGTTACAAGTAAAACTAGCTAAAATGTGCCTGGCTGCTATTCACTGAAAAGCTCATTCTGGGTACATTTTTGGTATACATTTGCTTCTGCCGGGTCAGCTGAGCAGTGAATTTCTACTTAACTACCTCCTATCAGGAGAGACCTCAGGGCTGCATCTTTTGAGTGCAGTACTGAGCCTGAAAAGCGTTTACAACCCCACTTACAAGTAAAACTAGCTAAAATGTGCCTGGCTGCTGTTCACAGAAAAGCTAATTCTGGGTACATTTTTGGTATACATTTGCTTCTGCCGGGTCAGCTGAGCAGTGAATTTCTACTTAACTACCTCCTATCAGGAGAGACCTCAGGGCTGCATCTTTTGAGCGCAGTACTGAGCCTGAAAAGCGTTTACAACCCCACTTACAAGTAAAACTAGCTAAAATGTGCCTGGCTGCTGTTCACTGAAAAGCTCATTCTGGGTACATTTTTGGTATACATTTGCTTCTGCCGGGTCAGCTGAGCAGTGAATTTCTACTTAACTACCTCCTATCAGGAGAGACCTCAGGGCTGCATCTTTTGAGTGCAGTACTGAGCCTGAAAAGCGTTTACAACCCCACTTACAAGTAAAACTAGCTAAAATGTGCCTGGCTGCTGTTCACAGAAAAGCTAATTCTGGGTACATTTTTGGTATACATTTGCTTCTGCCAGGTCAGCTGAGCAGTGAATTTCTACTTAACTACCTCCTATCAGGAGAGACCTCAGGGCTGCATCTTTTGAGCGCAGTACTGAGCCTGAAAAGCGTTTACAACCCTACTTACAAGTAAAACTAGCTAAAATGTGCCTGGCTGCTGTTCACTGAAAAGCTCATTCTGGGTACATTTTTGGTATACATTTGCTTCTGCCGGGTCAGCTGAGCAGTGAATTTCTACTTAACTACCCCCTATCAGGAGAGACCTCAGGGCTGCATCTTTTGAGCGCAGTACTGAGCCGAAAAGCGTTTACAACCCCACTTACAAGTAAAACTAGCTAAAATGTGCATGGCTGCTGTTCACTGAAAAGCTAATTCTGGGTACATTTTTGGTATACATTTGCTTCTGCCGGGTCAGCTGAGCAGTGAATTTCTACTTAACTACCTCCTATCAGGAGAGACCTCAGGGCTGCATCTTTTGAGTGCAGTACTGAGCCTGAAAAGCGTTTACAACCCCACTTACAAGTAAAACTAGCTAAAATGTGCCTGGCTGCTGTTCACAGAAAAGCTAATTCTGGGTACATTTTTGGTATACATTTGCTTCTGCCAGGTCAGCTGAGCAGTGAATTTCTACTTAACTACCTCCTATCAGGAGAGACCTCAGGGCTGCATCTTTTGAGCGCAGTACTGAGCCTGAAAAGCGTTTACAACCCTACTTACAAGTAAAACTAGCTAAAATGTGCCTGGCTGCTGTTCACTGAAAAGCTCATTCTGGGTACATTTTTGGTATACATTTGCTTCTGCCGGGTCAGCTGAGCAGTGAATTTCTACTTAACTACCCCCTATCAGGAGAGACCTCAGGGCTGCATCTTTTGAGCGCAGTACTGAGCCGAAAAGCGTTTACAACCCCACTTACAAGTAAAACTAGCTAAAATGTGCCTGGCTGCTGTTCACTGAAAAGCTCATTCTGGGTACATTTTTGGTATACATTTGCTTCTGCCGGGTCAGCTGAGCAGTGAATTTCTACTTAACTACCTCCTATCAGGAGAGACCTCAGGGCTGCATCTTTTGAGCGCAGTACTGAGCCTGAAAACCGTTTACAACCCCAGTTACAAGTAAAACTAGCTAAAATGTGCCTGGCTGCTGTTCACTGAAAAGCTCATTCTGGGTACATTTTTGGTATACATTTGCTTCTGCCGGGTCAGCTGAGCAGTGAATTTCTACTTAACTATCTCCTATCAGGAGAGACCTCAGGGCTGCATCTTTTGAGCGCAGTACTGAGCCTGAAAAGCGTTTCCAACCCTACTTACAAGTAAACTAGCTAAAATGTGCCTGGCTGCTGTTCACTGAAAAGCTCATTCTGGGTACATTTTTGGTATACATTTGCTTCTGCCGGGTCAGCTGAGCAGTGAATTTCTACTTAACTACCTCCTATCAGGAGAGACCTCAGGGCTGCATCTTTTGAGTGCAGTACTGAGCCTGAAAAGCGTTTACAACCCCAGTCACAAGTAAAACTAGCTAAAATGTGCCTGGCTGCTGTTCACTGAAAAGTTCATTCTGGGTACATTTTTGGTATACATTTGCTTCTGCCGGGTCAGCTGAGCAGTGAATTTCTACTTAACTACCTCCTATCAGGAGAGACCTCAGGGCTGCATCTTTTGAGCGCAGTACTGAGCCTGAAAAGTGTTTACAACCCCAGTTACAAGTAAAACTAGCTAAAATGTGCCTGGCTGCTATTCACTGAAAAGCTCATTCTGGGTACATTTTTGGTATACATTTGCTTCTGCCGGGTCAGCTGAGCAGTGAATTTCTACTTAACTACCTCCTATCAGGAGAGACCTCAGGGCTGCATCTTTTGAGTGCAGTACTGAGCCTGAAAAGCGTTTACAACCCCACTTACAAGTAAAACTAGCTAAAATGTGCCTGTCTGCTGTTCACAGAAAAGCTAATTCTGGGTACATTTTTGGTATACATTTGCTTCTGCCGGGTCAGCTGAGCAGTGAATTTCTACTTAACTACCTCCTATCAGGAGAGACCTCAGGGCTGCATCTTTTGAGCGCAGTACTGAGCCTGAAAAGCGTTTACAACCCCACTTACAAGTAAAACTAGCTAAAATGTGCCTGGCTGCTGTTCACTGAAAAGCTCATTCTGGGTACATTTTTGGTATACATTTGCTTCTGCCGGGTCAGCTGAGCAGTGAATTTCTACTTAACTACCTCCTATCAGGAGAGACCTCAGGGCTGCATCTTTTGAGTGCAGTACTGAGCCTGAAAAGCGTTTACAACCCCACTTACAAGTAAAACTAGCTAAAATGTGCCTGGCTGCTGTTCACAGAAAAGCTAATTCTGGGTACATTTTTGGTATACATTTGCTTCTGCCAGGTCAGCTGAGCAGTGAATTTCTACTTAACTACCTCCTATCAGGAGAGACCTCAGGGCTGCATCTTTTGAGCGCAGTACTGAGCCTGAAAAGCGTTTACAACCCTACTTACAAGTAAAACTAGCTAAAATGTGCCTGGCTGCTGTTCACTGAAAAGCTCATTCTGGGTACATTTGTGGTATACATTTGCTTCTGCCGGGTCAGCTGAGCAGTGAATTTCTACTTAACTACCCCCTATCAGGAGAGACCTCAGGGCTGCATCTTTTGAGCGCAGTACTGAGCCGAAAAGCGTTTACAACCCCACTTACAAGTAAAACTAGCTAAAATGTGCCTGGCTGCTGTTCACTGAAAAGCTCATTCTGGGTACATTTTTGGTATACATTTGCTTCTGCCGGGTCAGCTGAGCAGTGAATTTCTACTTAACTATCTCCTATCAGGAGAGACCTCAGGGCTGCATCTTTTGAGCGCAGTACTGAGCCTGAAAAGCGTTTCCAACCCCACTTACAAGTAAACTAGCTAAAATGTGCCTGGCTGCTGTTCACTGAAAAGCTCATTCTGGGTAAATTTTTGGTATACATTTGCTTCTGCCGGGTCAGCTGAGCAGTGAATTTCTACTTAACTACCTCCTATCAGGAGAGACCTCAGGGCTGCATCTTTTGAGCGCAGTACTGAGCCTGAAAACCGTTTACAACCCCAGTTACAAGTAAAACTAGCTAAAATGTGCCTGGCTGCTGTTCACTGAAAAGCTCATTCTGGGTACATTTTTGGTATACATTTGCTTCTGCGGGGTCAGCTGATCAGTGAATTTCTACTTAACTATCTCCTATCAGGAGAGACCTCAGGGCTGCATCTTTTGAGCGCAGTACTGAGCCTGAAAAGCGTTTCCAACCCCACTTACAAGTAAACTAGCTAAAATGTGCCTGGCTGCTGTTCACTGAAAAGCTCATTCTGGGTACATTTTTGGTATACATTTGCTTCTGCCGGGTCAGCTGAGCAGTGAATTTCTACTTAACTACCTCCTATCAGGAGAGACCTCAGGGCTGCATCTTTTGAGTGCAGTACTGAGCCTGAAAAGCGTTTACAACCCCACTTACAAGTAAAACTAGCTAAAATGTGCCTGGCTGCTGTTCACAGAAAAGCTAATTCTGGGTACATTTTTGGTATACATTTGCTTCTGCCGGGTCAGCTGAGCAGTGAATTTCTACTTAACTACCTCCTATCAGGAGAGACCTCAGGGCTGCATCTTTTGAGCGCAGTACTGAGCCTGAAAAGCGTTTACAACCCCACTTACAAGTAAAACTAGCTAAAATGTGCCTGGCTGCTGTTCACTGAAAAGCTCATTCTGGGTACATTTTTGGTATACATTTGCTTCTGCCGGGTCAGCTGAGCAGTGAATTTCTACTTAACTACCCCCTATCAGGAGAGACCTCAGGGCTGCATCTTTTGAGCGCAGTACTGAGCCTGAAAAGCGTTTACAACCCCACTTACAAGTAAAACTAGCTAAAATGTGCCTGGCTGCTGTTCACTGAAAAGCTCATTCTGGGTACATTTTTGGTATACATTTGCTTCTGCCGGGTCAGCTGAGCAGTGAATTTCTACTTAACTACCTCCTATCAGGAGAGACCTCAGGGCTGCATCTTTTGAGCGCAGTACTGAGCCTGAAAAGCGTTTACAACCCCAGTCACAAGTAAAACTAGCTAAAATGTGCCTGGCTGCTGTTCACTGAAAAGCTCATTCTGGGTACATTTTTGGTATACATTTGCTTCTGCCGGGTCAGCTGAGCAGTGAATTTCTACTTAACTACCTCCTATCAGGAGAGACCTCAGGGCTGCATCTTTTGAGCGCAGTACTGAGCCTGAAAACCGTTTACAACCCCAGTTACAAGTAAAACTAGCTAAAATGTGCCTGGCTGCTATTCACTGAAAAGCTCATTCTGGGTACATTTTTGGTATACATTTGCTTCTGCTGGGTCAGCTGAGCAGTGAATTTCTACTTAACTACCTCCTATCAGGAGAGACCTCAGGGCTGCATCTTTTGAGTGCAGTACTGAGCCTGAAAAGCATTTACAACCCCACTTACAAGTAAAACTAGCTAAAATGTGCCTGGCTGCTGTTCACTGAAAAGCTAATTCTGGGTACATTTTGGTATACATTTGCTTCTGCCGGGTCAGCTGAGCAGTGAATTTCTACTTAACTACCTCCTATCAGGAGAGACCTCAGGGCTGCATCTTTTGAGCGCAGTACTGAGCCTGAAAAGCGTTTACAACCCCACTTACAAGTAAAACTAGCTAAAATGTGCCTGGCTGCTGTTCACTGAAAAGCTCATTCTGGGTACATTTTTGGTATACATTTGCTTCTGCCGGGTCAGCTGAGCAGTGAATTTCTACTTAACTACCCCCTATCAGGAGAGACCTCAGGGCTGCATCTTTTGAGCGCAGTACTGAGCCTGAAAAGCGTTTACAACCCCACTTACAAGTAAAACTAGCTAAAATGTGCCTGGCTGCTGTTCACTGAAAAGCTCATTCTGGGTACATTTTTGGTATACATTTGCTTCTGCCGGGTCAGCTGAGCAGTGAATTTCTACTTAACTACCCCCTATCAGGAGAGACCTCAGGGCTGCATCTTTTGAGCGCAGTACTGAGCCTGAAAAGCATTTACAACCCCAGTTACAAGTAAAACTAGCTAAAATGTGCCTGGCTGCTGTTCACTGAAAAGCTCATTCTGGGTACATTTTTGGTATACATTTGCTTCTGCCGGGTCAGCTGAGCAGTGAATTTCTACTTAACTACCTCCTATCAGGAGAGACCTCAGGGCTGCATCTTTTGAGCGCAGTACTGAGCCTGAAAACCGTTTACAACCCCAGTTACAAGTAAAACTAGCTAAAATGTGCCTGGCTGCTGTTCACTGAAAAGCTCATTCTGGGTACATTTTTGGTATACATTTGCTTCTGCCGGGTCAGCTGAGCAGTGAATTTCTACTTAACTACCCCCTATCAGGAGAGACCTCAGGGCTGCATCTTTTGAGCGCAGTACTGAGCCGAAAAGCGTTTACAACCCCACTTACAAGTAAAACTAGCTAAAATGTGCCTGGCTGCTGTTCACTGAAAAGCTCATTCTGGGTACATTTTTGGTATACATTTGCTTCTGCCGGGTCAGCTGAGCAGTGAATTTCTACTTAACTACCTCCTATCAGGAGAGACCTCAGGGCTGCATCTTTTGAGCGCAGTACTGAGCCTGAAAACCGTTTACAACCCCAGTTACAAGTAAAACTAGCTAAAATGTGCCTGGCTGCTGTTCACTGAAAAGCTCATTCTGGGTACATTTTTGGTATACATTTGCTTCTGCCGGGTCAGCTGAGCAGTGAATTTCTACATAACTATCTCCTATCAGGAGAGACCTCAGGGCTGCATCTTTTGAGCGCAGTACTGAGCCTGAAAAGCGTTTCCAACCCCACTTACAAGTAAACTAGCTAAAATGTGCCTGGCTGCTGTTCACTGAAAAGCTCATTCTGGGTACATTTTTGGTATACATTTGCTTCTGCCGGGTCAGCTGAGCAGTGAATTTCTACTTAACTACCTCCTATCAGGAGAGACCTCAGGGCTGCATCTTTTGAGCGCAGTACTGAGCCTGAAAAGCGTTTACAACCCCAGTCACAAGTAAAACTAGCTAAAATGTGCCTGGCTGCTGTTCACTGAAAAGTTCATTCTGGGTACATTTTTGGTATACATTTGCTTCTGCCGGGTCAGCTGAGCAGTGAATTTCTACTTAACTACCTCCTATCAGGAGAGACCTCAGGGCTGCATCTTTTGAGCGCAGTACTGAGCCTGAAAACCGTTTACAACCCCAGTTACAAGTAAAACTAGCTAAAATGTGCCTGGCTGCTATTCACTGAAAAGCTCATTCTGGGTACATTTTTGGTATACATTTGCTTCTGCCGGGTCAGCTGAGCAGTGAATTTCTACTTAACTACCTCCTATCAGGAGAGACCTCAGGGCTGCATCTTTTGAGTGCAGTACTGAGCCTGAAAAGCGTTTACAACCCCACTTACAAGTAAAACTAGCTAAAATGTGCCTGGCTGCTGTTCACAGAAAAGCTAATTCTGGGTACATTTTTGGTATACATTTGCTTCTGCCGGGTCAGCTGAGCAGTGAATTTCTACTTAACTACCTCCTATCAGGAGAGACCTCAGGGCTGCATCTTTTGAGCGCAGTACTGAGCCTGAAAAGCGTTTACAACCCCACTTACAAGTAAAACTAGCTAAAATGTGCCTGGCTGCTGTTCACTGAAAAGCTCATTCTGGGTACATTTTTGGTATACATTTGCTTCTGCCGGGTCAGCTGAGCAGTGAATTTCTACTTAACTACCTCCTATCAGGAGAGACCTCAGGGCTGCATCTTTTGAGTGCAGTACTGAGCCTGAAAAGCGTTTACAACCCCACTTACAAGTAAAACTAGCTAAAATGTGCCTGGCTGCTGTTCACAGAAAAGCTAATTCTGGGTACATTTTTGGTATACATTTGCTTCTGCCAGGTCAGCTGAGCAGTGAATTTCTACTTAACTACCTCCTATCAGGAGAGACCTCAGGGCTGCATCTTTTGAGCGCAGTACTGAGCCTGAAAAGCGTTTACAACCCTACTTACAAGTAAAACTAGCTAAAATGTGCCTGGCTGCTGTTCACTGAAAAGCTCATTCTGGGTACATTTTTGGTATACATTTGCTTCTGCCGGGTCAGCTGAGCAGTGAATTTCTACTTAACTACCCCCTATCAGGAGAGACCTCAGGGCTGCATCTTTTGAGCGCAGTACTGAGCCGAAAAGCGTTTACAACCCCACTTACAAGTAAAACTAGCTAAAATGTGCATGGCTGCTGTTCACTGAAAAGCTAATTCTGGGTACATTTTTGGTATACATTTGCTTCTGCCGGGTCAGCTGAGCAGTGAATTTCTACTTAACTACCTCCTATCAGGAGAGACCTCAGGGCTGCATCTTTTGAGTGCAGTACTGAGCCTGAAAAGCGTTTACAACCCCACTTACAAGTAAAACTAGCTAAAATGTGCCTGGCTGCTGTTCACAGAAAAGCTAATTCTGGGTACATTTTTGGTATACATTTGCTTCTGCCAGGTCAGCTGAGCAGTGAATTTCTACTTAACTACCTCCTATCAGGAGAGACCTCAGGGCTGCATCTTTTGAGCGCAGTACTGAGCCTGAAAAGCGTTTACAACCCTACTTACAAGTAAAACTAGCTAAAATGTGCCTGGCTGCTGTTCACTGAAAAGCTCATTCTGGGTACATTTTTGGTATACATTTGCTTCTGCCGGGTCAGCTGAGCAGTGAATTTCTACTTAACTACCCCCTATCAGGAGAGACCTCAGGGCTGCATCTTTTGAGCGCAGTACTGAGCCGAAAAGCGTTTACAACCCCACTTACAAGTAAAACTAGCTAAAATGTGCCTGGCTGCTGTTCACTGAAAAGCTCATTCTGGGTACATTTTTGGTATACATTTGCTTCTGCCGGGTCAGCTGAGCAGTGAATTTCTACTTAACTACCTCCTATCAGGAGAGACCTCAGGGCTGCATCTTTTGAGCGCAGTACTGAGCCTGAAAACCGTTTACAACCCCAGTTACAAGTAAAACTAGCTAAAATGTGCCTGGCTGCTGTTCACTGAAAAGCTCATTCTGGGTACATTTTTGGTATACATTTGCTTCTGCCGGGTCAGCTGAGCAGTGAATTTCTACTTAACTATCTCCTATCAGGAGAGACCTCAGGGCTGCATCTTTTGAGCGCAGTACTGAGCCTGAAAAGCGTTTCCAACCCTACTTACAAGTAAACTAGCTAAAATGTGCCTGGCTGCTGTTCACTGAAAAGCTCATTCTGGGTACATTTTTGGTATACATTTGCTTCTGCCGGGTCAGCTGAGCAGTGAATTTCTACTTAACTACCTCCTATCAGGAGAGACCTCAGGGCTGCATCTTTTGAGTGCAGTACTGAGCCTGAAAAGCGTTTACAACCCCAGTCACAAGTAAAACTAGCTAAAATGTGCCTGGCTGCTGTTCACTGAAAAGTTCATTCTGGGTACATTTTTGGTATACATTTGCTTCTGCCGGGTCAGCTGAGCAGTGAATTTCTACTTAACTACCTCCTATCAGGAGAGACCTCAGGGCTGCATCTTTTGAGCGCAGTACTGAGCCTGAAAAGTGTTTACAACCCCAGTTACAAGTAAAACTAGCTAAAATGTGCCTGGCTGCTATTCACTGAAAAGCTCATTCTGGGTACATTTTTGGTATACATTTGCTTCTGCCGGGTCAGCTGAGCAGTGAATTTCTACTTAACTACCTCCTATCAGGAGAGACCTCAGGGCTGCATCTTTTGAGTGCAGTACTGAGCCTGAAAAGCGTTTACAACCCCACTTACAAGTAAAACTAGCTAAAATGTGCCTGTCTGCTGTTCACAGAAAAGCTAATTCTGGGTACATTTTTGGTATACATTTGCTTCTGCCGGGTCAGCTGAGCAGTGAATTTCTACTTAACTACCTCCTATCAGGAGAGACCTCAGGGCTGCATCTTTTGAGCGCAGTACTGAGCCTGAAAAGCGTTTACAACCCCACTTACAAGTAAAACTAGCTAAAATGTGCCTGGCTGCTGTTCACTGAAAAGCTCATTCTGGGTACATTTTTGGTATACATTTGCTTCTGCCGGGTCAGCTGAGCAGTGAATTTCTACTTAACTACCTCCTATCAGGAGAGACCTCAGGGCTGCATCTTTTGAGTGCAGTACTGAGCCTGAAAAGCGTTTACAACCCCACTTACAAGTAAAACTAGCTAAAATGTGCCTGGCTGCTGTTCACAGAAAAGCTAATTCTGGGTACATTTTTGGTATACATTTGCTTCTGCCAGGTCAGCTGAGCAGTGAATTTCTACTTAACTACCTCCTATCAGGAGAGACCTCAGGGCTGCATCTTTTGAGCGCAGTACTGAGCCTGAAAAGCGTTTACAACCCTACTTACAAGTAAAACTAGCTAAAATGTGCCTGGCTGCTGTTCACTGAAAAGCTCATTCTGGGTACATTTGTGGTATACATTTGCTTCTGCCGGGTCAGCTGAGCAGTGAATTTCTACTTAACTACCCCCTATCAGGAGAGACCTCAGGGCTGCATCTTTTGAGCGCAGTACTGAGCCGAAAAGCGTTTACAACCCCACTTACAAGTAAAACTAGCTAAAATGTGCCTGGCTGCTGTTCACTGAAAAGCTCATTCTGGGTACATTTTTGGTATACATTTGCTTCTGCCGGGTCAGCTGAGCAGTGAATTTCTACTTAACTATCTCCTATCAGGAGAGACCTCAGGGCTGCATCTTTTGAGCGCAGTACTGAGCCTGAAAAGCGTTTCCAACCCCACTTACAAGTAAACTAGCTAAAATGTGCCTGGCTGCTGTTCACTGAAAAGCTCATTCTGGGTAAATTTTTGGTATACATTTGCTTCTGCCGGGTCAGCTGAGCAGTGAATTTCTACTTAACTACCTCCTATCAGGAGAGACCTCAGGGCTGCATCTTTTGAGCGCAGTACTGAGCCTGAAAACCGTTTACAACCCCAGTTACAAGTAAAACTAGCTAAAATGTGCCTGGCTGCTGTTCACTGAAAAGCTCATTCTGGGTACATTTTTGGTATACATTTGCTTCTGCGGGGTCAGCTGATCAGTGAATTTCTACTTAACTATCTCCTATCAGGAGAGACCTCAGGGCTGCATCTTTTGAGCGCAGTACTGAGCCTGAAAAGCGTTTCCAACCCCACTTACAAGTAAACTAGCTAAAATGTGCCTGGCTGCTGTTCACTGAAAAGCTCATTCTGGGTACATTTTTGGTATACATTTGCTTCTGCCGGGTCAGCTGAGCAGTGAATTTCTACTTAACTACCTCCTATCAGGAGAGACCTCAGGGCTGCATCTTTTGAGTGCAGTACTGAGCCTGAAAAGCGTTTACAACCCCACTTACAAGTAAAACTAGCTAAAATGTGCCTGGCTGCTGTTCACAGAAAAGCTAATTCTGGGTACATTTTTGGTATACATTTGCTTCTGCCGGGTCAGCTGAGCAGTGAATTTCTACTTAACTACCTCCTATCAGGAGAGACCTCAGGGCTGCATCTTTTGAGCGCAGTACTGAGCCTGAAAAGCGTTTACAACCCCACTTACAAGTAAAACTAGCTAAAATGTGCCTGGCTGCTGTTCACTGAAAAGCTCATTCTGGGTACATTTTTGGTATACATTTGCTTCTGCCGGGTCAGCTGAGCAGTGAATTTCTACTTAACTACCCCCTATCAGGAGAGACCTCAGGGCTGCATCTTTTGAGCGCAGTACTGAGCCTGAAAAGCGTTTACAACCCCACTTACAAGTAAAACTAGCTAAAATGTGCCTGGCTGCTGTTCACTGAAAAGCTCATTCTGGGTACATTTTTGGTATACATTTGCTTCTGCCGGGTCAGCTGAGCAGTGAATTTCTACTTAACTACCTCCTATCAGGAGAGACCTCAGGGCTGCATCTTTTGAGCGCAGTACTGAGCCTGAAAAGCGTTTACAACCCCAGTCACAAGTAAAACTAGCTAAAATGTGCCTGGCTGCTGTTCACTGAAAAGCTCATTCTGGGTACATTTTTGGTATACATTTGCTTCTGCCGGGTCAGCTGAGCAGTGAATTTCTACTTAACTACCTCCTATCAGGAGAGACCTCAGGGCTGCATCTTTTGAGCGCAGTACTGAGCCTGAAAACCGTTTACAACCCCAGTTACAAGTAAAACTAGCTAAAATGTGCCTGGCTGCTATTCACTGAAAAGCTCATTCTGGGTACATTTTTGGTATACATTTGCTTCTGCTGGGTCAGCTGAGCAGTGAATTTCTACTTAACTACCTCCTATCAGGAGAGACCTCAGGGCTGCATCTTTTGAGTGCAGTACTGAGCCTGAAAAGCATTTACAACCCCACTTACAAGTAAAACTAGCTAAAATGTGCCTGGCTGCTGTTCACTGAAAAGCTAATTCTGGGTACATTTTGGTATACATTTGCTTCTGCCGGGTCAGCTGAGCAGTGAATTTCTACTTAACTACCTCCTATCAGGAGAGACCTCAGGGCTGCATCTTTTGAGCGCAGTACTGAGCCTGAAAAGCGTTTACAACCCCACTTACAAGTAAAACTAGCTAAAATGTGCCTGGCTGCTGTTCACTGAAAAGCTCATTCTGGGTACATTTTTGGTATACATTTGCTTCTGCCGGGTCAGCTGAGCAGTGAATTTCTACTTAACTACCCCCTATCAGGAGAGACCTCAGGGCTGCATCTTTTGAGCGCAGTACTGAGCCTGAAAAGCGTTTACAACCCCACTTACAAGTAAAACTAGCTAAAATGTGCCTGGCTGCTGTTCACTGAAAAGCTCATTCTGGGTACATTTTTGGTATACATTTGCTTCTGCCGGGTCAGCTGAGCAGTGAATTTCTACTTAACTACCCCCTATCAGGAGAGACCTCAGGGCTGCATCTTTTGAGCGCAGTACTGAGCCTGAAAAGCGTTTACAACCCCAGTTACAAGTAAAACTAGCTAAAATGTGCCTGGCTGCTGTTCACTGAAAAGCTCATTCTGGGTACATTTTTGGTATACATTTGCTTCTGCCGGGTCAGCTGAGCAGTGAATTTCTACTTAACTACCTCCTATCAGGAGAGACCTCAGGGCTGCATCTTTTGAGCGCAGTACTGAGCCTGAAAAGCGTTTACAACCCCACTTACAAGTAAAACTAGCTAAAATGTGCCTGGCTGCTGTTCACTGAAAAGCTCATTCTGGGTACATTTTTGGTATACATTTGCTTCTGCCGGGTCAGCTGAGCAGTGAATTTCTACTTAACTATCTCCTATCAGGAGAGACCTCAGGGCTGCATCTTTTGAGCGCAGTACTGAGCCTGAAAAGCGTTTCCAACCCCACTTACAAGTAAAACTAGCTAAAATGTGCCTGGCTGCTGTTCACTGAAAAGCTCATTCTGGGTACATTTTTGGTATACATTTGCTTCTGCCGGGTCAGCTGAGCAGTGAATTTCTACTTAACTATCTCCTATCAGGAGAGACCTCAGGGCTGCATCTTTTGAGCGCAGTACTGAGCCTGAAAAGCGTTTCCAACCCCACTTACAAGTAAAACTAGCTAAAATGTGCCTGGCTGCTGTTCACTGAAAAGCTCATTCTGGGTACATTTTTGGTATACATTTGCTTCTGCCGGGTCAGCTGAGCAGTGAATTTCTACTTAACTACCTCCTATCAGGAGAGACCTCAGGGCTGCATCTTTTGAGCGCAGTACTGAGCCTGAAAACCGTTTACAACCCCAGTTACAAGTAAAACTAGCTAAAATGTGCCTGGCTGCTATTCACTGAAAAGCTCATTCTGGGTACATTTTTGGTATACATTTGCTTCTGCTGGGTCAGCTGAGCAGTGAATTTCTACTTAACTACCTCCTATCAGGAGAGACCTCAGGGCTGCATCTTTTGAGTGCAGTACTGAGCCTGAAAAGCGTTTACAACCCCACTTACAAGTAAAACTAGCTAAAATGTGCCTGGCTGCTGTTCACTGAAAAGCTAATTCTGGGTACATTTTTGGTATACATTTGCTTCTGCCGGGTCAGCTGAGCAGTGAATTTCTACTTAACTACCTCCTATCAGGAGTGACCTCAGGGCTGCATCTTTTGAGCGCAGTACTGAGCCTGAAAAGCGTTTCCAACCCCACTTACAAGTAAAACTAGCTAAAATGTGCCTGGCTGCTGTTCACTGAAAAGCTCATTCTGGGTACATTTTTGGTATACATTTGCTTCTGCCGGGTCAGCTGAGCAGTGAATTTCTACTTAACTACCCCCTATCAGGAGAGACCTCAGGGATGCATCTTTTGAGCGCAGTACTGAGCCTGAAAAGCGTTTACAACCCCAGTTACAAGTAAAACTAGCTAAAATGTGCCTGGCTGCTGTTCACTGAAAAGCTCATTCTGGGTACATTTTTGGTATACATTTGCTTCTGCTGGGTCAGCTGAGCAGTGAATTTCTACTTAACTACCCCCTATCAGGAGAGACCTCAGGGCTGCATCTTTTGAGCGCAGTACTGAGCCTGAAAAGCGTTTACAACCCCACTTACAAGTAAAACTAGCTAAAATGTGCCTGGCTGCTGTTCACTGAAAAGCTCATTCTGGGTACATTTTTGGTATACATTTGCTTCTGCCGGGTCAGCTGAGCAGTGAATTTCTACTTAACTACCCCCTATCAGGAGAGACCTCAGGGCTGCATCTTTTGAGCGCAGTACTGAGCCTGAAAAGCGTTTACAACCCCAGTTACAAGTAAAACTAGCTAAAATGTGCCTGGCTGCTGTTCACTGAAAAGCTCATTCTGGGTACATTTTTGGTATACATTTGCTTCTGCCGGGTCAGCTGAGCAGTGAATTTCTACTTAACTACCTCCTATCAGGAGAGACCTCAGGGCTGCATCTTTTGAGCGCAGTACTGAGCCTGAAAAGCGTTTACAACCCCACTTACAAGTAAAACTAGCTAAAATGTGCCTGGCTGCTGTTCACTGAAAAGCTCATTCTGGGTACATTTTTGGTATACATTTGCTTCTGCCGGGTCAGCTGAGCAGTGAATTTCTACTTAACTATCTCCTATCAGGAGAGACCTCAGGGCTGCATCTTTTGAGCGCAGTACTGAGCCTGAAAAGCGTTTCCAACCCCATTTACAAGTAAAACTAGCTAAAATGTGCCTGGCTGCTGTTCACTGAAAAGCTCATTCTGGGTACATTTTTGGTATACATTTGCTTCTGCCGGGTCAGCTGAGCAGTGAATTTCTACTTAACTACCTCCTATCAGGAGAGACCTCAGGGCTGCATCTTTTGAGCGCAGTACTGAGCCTGAAAAGCGTTTACAACCCCACTTACAAGTAAAACTAGCTAAAATGTGCCTGGCTGCTGTTCACTGAAAAGCTCATTCTGGGTACATTTTTGGTATACATTTGCTTCTGCCGGGTCAGCTGAGCAGTGAATTTCTACTTAACTATCTCCTATCAGGAGAGACCTCAGGGCTGCATCTTTTGAGCGCAGTACTGAGCCTGAAAAGCGTTTCCAACCCCACTTACAAGTAAAACTAGCTAAAATGTGCCTGGCTGCTGTTCACTGAAAAGCTCATTCTGGGTACATTTTTGGTATACATTTGCTTCTGCCGGGTCAGCTGAGCAGTGAATTTCTACTTAACTACCTCCTATCAGGAGAGACCTCAGGGCTGCATCTTTTGAGCGCAGTACTGAGCCTGAAAACCGT
The DNA here is from genome assembly GCF_964263255.1 of Lissotriton vulgaris. NCBI lineage: Eukaryota > Metazoa > Chordata > Amphibia > Caudata > Salamandridae > Lissotriton > Lissotriton vulgaris. The sequence continues at coordinate 68,030 of NW_028244423.1, read as the reverse complement.
TTACAACCCCAGTTACAAGTAAAACTAGCTAAAATGTGCCTGGCTGCTATTCACTGAAAAGCTCATTCTGGGTACATTTTTGGTATACATTTGCTTCTGCTGGGTCAGCTGAGCAGTGAATTTCTACTTAACTACCTCCTATCAGGAGAGACCTCAGGGCTGCATCTTTTGAGTGCAGTACTGAGCCTGAAAAGCGTTTACAACCCCACTTACAAGTAAAACTAGCTAAAATGTGCCTGGCTGCTGTTCACTGAAAAGCTCATTCTGGGTACATTTTTGGTATACATTTGCTTCTGCCGGGTCAGCTGAGCAGTGAATTTCTACTTAACTACCTCCTATCAGGAGAGACCTCAGGGCTGCATCTTTTGAGCGCAGTACTGAGCCTGAAAAGCGTTTACAACCCCACTTACAAGTAAAACTAGCTAAAATGTGCCTGGCTGCTGTTCACTGAAAAGCTCATTCTGGGTACATTTTTGGTATACATTTGCTTCTGCCGGGTCAGCTGAGCAGTGAATTTCTACTTAACTACCCCCTATCAGGAGAGACCTCAGGGATGCATCTTTTGAGCGCAGTACTGAGCCTGAAAAGCGTTTACAACCCCACTTACAAGTAAAACTAGCTAAAATGTGCCTGGCTGCTGTTCACTGAAAAGCTCATTCTGGGTAAATTTTTGGTATACATTTGCTTCTGCCGGGTCAGCTGAGCAGTGAATATCTACTTAACTACCCCCTATCAGGAGAGACCTCAGGGCTGCATCTTTTGAGCGCAGTTCTGAGCCTGAAAAGCGTTTACAACCCCAGTTACAAGTAAAACTAGCTAAAATGTGCCTGGCTGCTGTTCACTGAAAAGCTCATTCTGGGTACATTTTTGGTATACATTTGCTTCTGCCGGGTCAGCTGAGCAGTGAATTTCTACTTAACTACCTCCTATCAGGAGAGACCTCAGGGCTGCATCTTTTGAGCGCAGTACTGAGCCTGAAAAGCGTTTACAACCCCACTTACAAGTAAAACTAGCTAAAATGTGCCTGGCTGCTGTTCACAGAAAAGCTCATTCTGGGTACATTTTTGGTATACATTTGCTTCTGCCGGGTCAGCTGAGCAGTGAATTTCTACTTAACTACCTCCTATCAGGAGAGACCTCAGGGCTGCATCTTTTGAGTGCAGTACTGAGCCTGAAAAGCGTTTACAACCCCACTTACAAGTAAAACTAGCTAAAATGTGCCTGGCTGCTGTTCACAGAAAAGCTAATTCTGGGTACATTTTTGGTATACATTTGCTTCTGCCGGGTCAGCTGAGCAGTGAATTTCTACTTAACTACCTCCTATCAGGAGAGACCTCAGGGCTGCATCTTTTGAGCGCAGTACTGAGCCTGAAAAGCGTTTACAACCCCACTTACAAGTAAAACTAGCTAAAATGTGCCTGGCTGCTGTTCACTGAAAAGCTCATTCTGGGTACATTTTTGGTATACATTTGCTTCTGCCGGGTCAGCTGAGCAGTGAATTTCTACTTAACTACCCCCTATCAGGAGAGACCTCAGGGCTGCATCTTTTGAGCGCAGTACTGAGCCGAAAAGCGTTTACAACCCCACTTACAAGTAAAACTAGCTAAAATGTGCCTGGCTGCTGTTCACTGAAAAGCTCATTCTGGGTACATTTTTGGTATACATTTGCTTCTGCCGGGTCAGCTGAGCAGTGAATTTCTACTTAACTACCTCCTATCAGGAGAGACCTCAGGGCTGCATCTTTTGAGCGCAGTACTGAGCCTGAAAACCGTTTACAACCCCAGTTACAAGTAAAACTAGCTAAAATGTGCCTGGCTGCTGTTCACTGAAAAGCTCATTCTGGGTACATTTTTGGTATGCATTTGCTTCTGCCGGGTCAGCTGAGCAGTGAATTTCTACTTAACTATCTCCTATCAGGAGAGACCTCAGGGCTGCATCTTTTGAGTGCAGTACTGAGCCTGAAAAGCGTTTCCAACCCCAGTTACAAGTAAAACTAGCTAAAATGTGCCTGGCTGCTGTTCACTGAAAAGCTCATTCTGGGTACATTTTTGGTATACATTTGCTTCTACCGGGTCAGCTGAGCAGTGAATTTCTACTTAACTACCTCCTATCAGGAGAGACCTCAGGGCTGCATCTTTTGAGCGCAGTACTGAGCCTGAAAAGCGTTTACAACCCCACTTACAAGTAAAACTAGCTAAAATGTGCCTGGCTGCTGTTCACTGAAAAGCTCATTCTGGGTACATTTTTGGTATACATTTGCTTCTGCCGGGTCAGCTGAGCAGTGAATTTCTACTTAACTACCACCTATCAGGAGAGACCTCAGGGCTGCATCTTTTGAGTGCAGTACTGAGCCTGAAAAGCGTTTACAACCCCACTTACAAGTAAAACTAGCTAAAATGTGCCTGGCTGCTGTTCACAGAAAAGCTAATTCTGGGTACATTTTTGGTATACATTTGCTTCTGCCGGGTCAGCTGAGCAGTGAATTTCTACTTAACTACCTCCTATCAGGAGAGACCTCAGGGCTGCATCTTTTGAGCGCAGTACTGAGCCTGAAAAGCGTTTACAACCCCACTTACAAGTAAAACTAGCTAAAATGTGCCTGGCTGCTGTTCACTGAAAAGCTCATTCTGGGTACATTTTTGGTATACATTTGCTTCTGCCGGGTCAGCTGAGCAGTGAATTTCTACTTAACTACCCCCTATCAGGAGAGACCTCAGGGCTGCATCTTTTGAGCGCAGTACTGAGCCGAAAAGCGTTTACAACCCCACTTACAAGTAAAACTAGCTAAAATGTGCCTGGCTGCTGTTCACTGAAAAGCTCATTCTGGGTACATTTTTGGTATACATTTGCTTCTGCCGGGTCAGCTGAGCAGTGAATTTCTACTTAACTACCTCCTATCAGGAGAGACCTCAGGGCTGCATCTTTTGAGCGCAGTACTGAGCCTGAAAACCGTTTACAACCCCAGTTACAAGTAAAACTAGCTAAAATGTGCCTGGCTGCTGTTCACTGAAAAGCTCATTCTGGGTACATTTTTGGTATACATTTGCTTCTGCCGGGTCAGCTGAGCAGTGAATTTCTACTTAACTATCTCCTATCAGGAGAGACCTCAGGGCTGCATCTTTTGAGCGCAGTACTGAGCCTGAAAAGCGTTTACAACCCCACTTACAAGTAAAACTAGCTAAAATGTGCCTGGCTGCTGTTCACAGAAAAGCTAATTCTGGGTACATTTTTGGTATACATTTGCTTCTGCCGGGTCAGCTGAGCAGTGAATTTCTACTTAACTACCTCCTATCAGGAGAGACCTCAGGGCTGCATCTTTTGAGCGCAGTACTGAGCCTGAAAAGCGTTTACAACCCCACTTACAAGTAAAACTAGCTAAAATGTGCCTGGCTGCTGTTCACTGAAAAGCTCATTCTGGGTACATTTTTGGTATACATTTGCTTCTGCCGGGTCAGCTGAGCAGTGAATTTCTACTTAACTACCCCCTATCAGGAGAGACCTCAGGGCTGCATCTTTTGAGCGCAGTACTGAGCCTGAAAAGCGTTTACAACCCCACTTACAAGTAAAACTAGCTAAAATGTGCCTGGCTGCTGTTCACTGAAAAGCTCATTCTGGGTACATTTTTGGTATACATTTGCTTCTGCCGGGTCAGCTGAGCAGTGAATTTCTACTTAACTACCCCCTATCAGGAGAGACCTCAGGGCTGCATCTTTTGAGCGCAGTACTGAGCCTGAAAAGCGTTTACAACCCCACTTACAAGTAAAACTAGCTAAAATGTGCCTGGCTGCTGTTCACTGAAAAGCTCATTCTGGGTACATTTTTGGTATACATTTGCTTCTGCCGGGTCAGCTGAGCAGTGAATTTCTACTTAACTACCTCCTATCAGGAGAGACCTCAGGGCTGTATCTTTTGAGCGCAGTACTGAGCCTGAAAAGCGTTTCCAACCCCACTTACAAGTAAAACTAGCTAAAATGTGCCTGGCTGCTGTTCACTGAAAAGCTCATTCTGGGTACATTTTTGGTATACATTTGCTTCTGCCGGGTCAGCTGAGCAGTGAATTTCTACTTAACTACCTCCTATCAGGAGAGACCTCAGGGCTGCATCTTTTGAGCGCAGTACTGAGCCTGAAAAGCGTTTACAACCCCAGTCACAAGTAAAACTAGCTAAAATGTGCCTGGCTGCTGTTCACTGAAAAGCTCATTCTGGGTACATTTTTGGTATACATTTGCTTCTGCCGGGTCAGCTGAGCAGTGAATTTCTACTTAACTACCTCCTATCAGGAGAGACCTCAGGGCTGCATCTTTTGAGCGCAGTACTGAGCCTGAAAACCGTTTACAACCCCAGTTACAAGTAAAACTAGCTAAAATGTGCCTGGCTGCTATTCACTGAAAAGCTCATTCTGGGTACATTTTTGGTATACATTTGCTTCTGCTGGGTCAGCTGAGCAGTGAATTTCTACTTAACTACCTCCTATCAGGAGAGACCTCAGGGCTGCATCTTTTGAGTGCAGTACTGAGCCTGAAAAGCATTTACAACCCCACTTACAAGTAAAACTAGCTAAAATGTGCCTGGCTGCTGTTCACTGAAAAGCTAATTCTGGGTACATTTTGGTATACATTTGCTTCTGCCGGGTCAGCTGAGCAGTGAATTTCTACTTAACTACCTCCTATCAGGAGAGACCTCAGGGCTGCATCTTTTGAGCGCAGTACTGAGCCTGAAAAGCGTTTACAACCCCACTTACAAGTAAAACTAGCTAAAATGTGCCTGGCTGCTGTTCACTGAAAAGCTCATTTTGGGTACATTTTTGGTATACATTTGCTTCTGCCGGGTCAGCTGAGCAGTGAATTTCTACTTAACTACCCCCTATCAGGAGAGACCTCAGGGCTGCATCTTTTGAGCGCAGTACTGAGCCTGAAAAGCGTTTACAACCCCACTTACAAGTAAAACTAGCTAAAATGTGCCTGGCTGCTGTTCACTGAAAAGCTCATTCTGGGTACATTTTTGGTATACATTTGCTTCTGCCGGGTCAGCTGAGCAGTGAATTTCTACTTAACTACCACCTATCAGGAGAGACCTCAGGGCTGCATCTTTTGAGCGCAGTACTGAGCCTGAAAAGCGTTTACAACCCCAGTTACAAGTAAAACTAGCTAAAATGTGCCTGGCTGCTGTTCACTGAAAAGCTCATTCTGGGTACATTTTTGGTATACATTTGCTTCTGCCGGGTCAGCTGAGCAGTGAATTTCTACTTAACTACCTCCTATCAGGAGAGACCTCAGGGCTGCATCTTTTGAGCGCAGTACTGAGCCTGAAAAGCGTTTACAACCCCACTTACAAGTAAAACTAGCTAAAATGCGCCTGGCTGCTGTTCACTGAAAAGCTCATTCTGGGTACATTTTTGGTATACATTTGCTTCTGCCGGGTCAGCTGAGCAGTGAATTTCTACTTAACTACCTCCTATCAGGAGAGACCTCAGGGCTGCATCTTTTGAGCGCAGTACTGAGCCTGAAAACCGTTTACAACCCCAGTTACAAGTAAAACTAGCTAAAATGTGCCTGGCTGCTGTTCACTGAAAAGCTCATTCTGGGTACATTTTTGGTATACATTTGCTTCTGCCGGGTCAGCTGAGCAGTGAATTTCTACTTAACTATCTCCTATCAGGAGAGACCTCAGGGCTGCATCTTTTGAGTGCAGTACTGAGCCTGAAAAGCGTTTCCAACCCCACTTACAAGTAAAACTAGCTAAAATGTGCCTGGCTGCTGTTCACTGAAAAGCTCATTCTGGGTACATTTTTGGTATACATTTGCTTCTACCGGGTCAGCTGAGCAGTGAATTTCTACTTAACTACCTCCTATCAGGAGAGACCTCAGGGCTGCATCTTTTGAGCGCAGTACTGAGCCTGAAAAGCGTTTACAACCCCAGTTACAAGTAAAACTAGCTAAAATGTGCCTGGCTGCTGTTCACTGAAAAGCTCATTCTGGGTACATTTTTGGTATACATTTGCTTCTGCCGCGTCAGCTGAGCAGTGAATTTCTACTTAACTACCTCCTATCAGGAGAGACCTTAGGGCTGCATCTTTTGAGCGCAGTACTGAGCCTGAAAAGCGTTTACAACCCCACTTACAAGTAAAACTAGCTAAAATGTGCCTGGCTGCTGTTCACTGAAAAGCTCATTCTGGGTACATTTTTGGTATACATTTGCTTCTGCCGGGTCAGCTGAGCAGTGAATTTCTACTTAACTACCCCCTATCAGGAGAGACCTCAGGGCTGCATCTTTTGAGCGCAGTACTGAGCCGAAAAGCGTTTACAACCCCACTTACAAGTAAAACTAGCTAAAATGTGCCTGGCTGCTGTTCACTGAAAAGCTCATTCTGGGTACATTTTTGGTATACATTTGCTTCTGCCGGGTCAGCTGAGCAGTGAATTTCTACTTAACTACCTCCTATCAGGAGAGACCTCAGGGCTGCATCTTTTGAGTGCAGTACTGAGCCTGAAAACCGTTTACAACCCCAGTTACAAGTAAAACTAGCTAAAATGTGCCTGGCTGCTGTTCACTGAAAAGCTCATTCTGGGTACATTTTTGGTATACATTTGCTTCTGCCGGGTCAGCTGAGCAGTGAATTTCTACTTAACTATCTCCTATCAGGAGAGACCTCAGGGCTGCATCTTTTGAGCGCAGTACTGAGCCTGAAAAGCGTTTACAACCCCACTTACAAGTAAAACTAGCTAAAATGTGCCTGGCTGCTGTTCACAGAAAAGCTAATTCTGGGTACATTTTTGGTATACATTTGCTTCTGCCGGGTCAGCTGAGCAGTGAATTTCTACTTAACTACCTCCTATCAGGAGAGACCTCAGGGCTGCATCTTTTGAGCGCAGTACTGAGCCTGAAAAGTGTTTACAAACCCACTTACAAGTAAAACTAGCTAAAATGTGCCTGGCTGCTGTTCACTGAAAAGCTCATTCTGGGTACATTTTTGGTATACATTTGCTTCTGCCGGGTCAGCTGAGCAGTGAATTTCTACTTAACTACCCCCTATCAGGAGAGACCTCAGGGCTGCATCTTTTGAGCGCAGTACTGAGCCTGAAAAGCGTTTACAACCCCACTTACAAGTAAAACTAGCTAAAATGTGCCTGGCTGCTGTTCACTGAAAAGCTCATTCTGGGTACATTTTTGGTATACATTTGCTTCTGCCGGGTCAGCTGAGCAGTGAATTTCTACTTAACTACCCCCTATCAGGAGAGACCTCAGGGCTGCATCTTTTGAGCGCAGTACTGAGCCTGAAAAGCGTTTACAACCCCAGTTACAAGTAAAACTAGCTAAAATGTGCCTGGCTGCTGTTCACTGAAAAGCTCATTCTGGGTACATTTTTGGTATACATTTGCTTCTGCCGGGTCAGCTGAGCAGTGAATTTCTACTTAACTACCTCCTATCAGGAGAGACCTCAGGGCTGCATCTTTTGAGCGCAGTACTGAGCCTGAAAAGCGTTTACAACCCCAGTCACAAGTAAAACTAGCTAAAATGTGCCTGGCTGCTGTTCACTGAAAAGCTCATTCTGGGTACATTTTTGGTATACATTTGCTTCTGCCGGGTCAGCTGAGCAGTGAATTTCTACTTAACTACCTCCTATCAGGAGAGACCTCAGGGCTGCATCTTTTGAGCGCAGTACTGAGCCTGAAAACCGTTTACAACCCCAGTTACAAGTAAAACTAGCTAAAATGTGCCTGGCTGCTATTCACTGAAAAGCTCATTCTGGGTACATTTTTGGTATACATTTGCTTCTGCTGGGTCAGCTGAGCAGTGAATTTCTACTTAACTACCTCCTATCAGGAGAGACCTCAGGGCTGCATCTTTTGAGTGCAGTACTGAGCCTGAAAAGCATTTACAACCCCACTTACAAGTAAAACTAGCTAAAATGTGCCTGGCTGCTGTTCACTGAAAAGCTAATTCTGGGTACATTTTGGTATACATTTGCTTCTGCCGGGTCAGCTGAGCAGTGAATTTCTACTTAACTACCTCCTATCAGGAGAGACCTCAGGGCTGCATCTTTTGAGCGCAGTACTGAGCCTGAAAAGCGTTTACAACCCCACTTACAAGTAAAACTAGCTAAAATGTGCCTGGCTGCTGTTCACTGAAAAGCTCATTCTGGGTACATTTTTGGTATACATTTGCTTCTGCCGGGTCAGCTGAGCAGTGAATTTCTACTTAACTACCCCCTATCAGGAGAGACCTCAGGGCTGCATCTTTTGAGCGCAGTACTGAGCCTGAAAAGCGTTTACAACCCCACTTACAAGTAAAACTAGCTAAAATGTGCCTGGCTGCTGTTCACTGAAAAGCTCATTCTGGGTACATTTTTGGTATACATTTGCTTCTGCCGGGTCAGCTGAGCAGTGAATTTCTACTTAACTACCCCCTATCAGGAGAGACCTCAGGGCTGCATCTTTTGAGCGCAGTACTGAGCCTGAAAAGCGTTTACAACCCCAGTTACAAGTAAAACTAGCTAAAATGTGCCTGGCTGCTGTTCACTGAAAAGCTCATTCTGGGTACATTTTTGGTATACATTTGCTTCTGCCGGGTCAGCTGAGCAGTGAATTTCTACTTAACTACCTCCTATCAGGAGAGACCTCAGGGCTGCATCTTTTGAGCGCAGTACTGAGCCTGAAAAGCGTTTACAACCCCACTTACAAGTAAAACTAGCTAAAATGCGCCTGGCTGCTGTTCACTGAAAAGCTCATTCTGGGTACATTTTTGGTATACATTTGCTTCTGCCGGGTCAGCTGAGCAGTGAATTTCTACTTAACTATCTCCTATCAGGAGAGACCTCAGGGCTGCATCTTTTGAGCGCAGTACTGAGCCTGAAAAGCGTTTCCAACCCCACTTACAAGTAAAACTAGCTAAAATGTGCCTGGCTGCTGTTCACTGAAAAGCTCATTCTGGGTACATTTTTGGTATACATTTGCTTCTGCCGGGTCAGCTGAGCAGTGAATTTCTACTTAACTACCTCCTATCAGGAGAGACCTCAGGGCTGCATCTTTTGAGCGCAGTACTGAGCCTGAAAAGCGTTTACAACCCCAGTCAAAAGTAAAACTAGCTAAAATGTGCCTGGCTGCTGTTCACTGAAAAGCTCATTCTGGGTACATTTTTGGTATACATTTGCTTCTGCCGGGTCAGCTGAGCAGTGAATTTCTACTTAACTACCTCCTATCAGGAGAGACCTCAGGGCTGCATCTTTTGAGCGCAGTACTGAGCCTGAAAACCGTTTACAACCCCAGTTACAAGTAAAACTAGCTAAAATGTGCCTGGCTGCTATTCACTGAAAAGCTCATTCTGGGTACATTTTTGGTATACATTTGCTTCTGCTGGGTCAGCTGAGCAGTGAATTTCTACTTAACTACCTCCTATCAGGAGAGACCTCAGGGCTGCATCTTTTGAGTGCAGTACTGAGCCTGAAAAGCGTTTACAACCCCACTTACAAGTAAAACTAGCTAAAATGTGCCTGGCTGCTGTTCACTGAAAAGCTAATTCTGGGTACATTTTTGGTATACATTTGCTTCTGCCGGGTCAGCTGAGCAGTGAATTTCTACTTAACTACCTCCTATCAGGAGAGACCTCAGGGCTGCATCTTTTGAGCGCAGTACTGAGCCTGAAAAGCGTTTACAACCCCACTTACAAGTAAAACTAGCTAAAATGTGCCTGGCTGCTGTTCACTGAAAAGCTCATTCTGGGTACATTTTTGGTATACATTTGCTTCTGCTGGGTCAGCTGAGCAGTGAATTTCTACTTAACTACCCCCTATCAGGAGAGACCTCAGGGCTGCATCTTTTGAGCGCAGTACTGAGCCTGAAAAGCGTTTACAACCCCACTTACAAGTAAAACTAGCTAAAATGTGCCTGGCTGCTGTTCACTGAAAAGCTCATTCTGGGTACATTTTTGGTATACATTTGCTTCTGCCGGGTCAGCTGAGCAGTGAATTTCTACTTAACTACCCCCTATCAGGAGAGACCTCAGGGCTGCATCTTTTGAGCGCAGTACTGAGCCTGAAAAGCGTTTACAACCCCACTTACAAGTAAAACTAGCTAAAATGTGCCTGGCTGCTGTTCACTGAAAAGCTCATTCTGGGTACATTTTTGGTATACATTTGCTTCTGCCGGGTCAGCTGAGCAGTGAATTTCTACTTAACTACCTCCTATCAGGAGAGACCTCAGGGCTGCATCTTTTGAGCGCAGTACTGAGCCTGAAAAGCGTTTACAACCCCACTTACAAGTAAAACTAGCTAAAATGTGCCTGGCTGCTGTTCACTGAAAAGCTCATTCTGGGTACATTTTTGGTATACATTTGCTTCTGCCGGGTCAGCTGAGCAGTGAATTTCTACTTAACTATCTCCTATCAGGAGAGACCTCAGGGCTGCATCTTTTGAGCGCAGTACTGAGCCTGAAAAGCGTTTCCAACCCCACTTACAAGTAAAACTAGTTAAAATGTGCCTGGCTGCTGTTCACTGAAAAGCTCATTCTGGGTACATTTTTGGTATACATTTGCTTCTGCCGGGTCAGCTGAGCAGTGAATTTCTCTTAACTACCTCCTATCAGGAGAGACCTCAGGGCTGCATCTTTTGAGCGCAGTACTGAGCCTGAAAAGCGTTTACAACCCCAGTCACAAGTAAAACTAGCTAAAATGTGCCTGGCTGCTGTTCACTGAAAAGCTCATTCTGGGTACATTTTTGGTATACATTTGCTTCTGCCGGGTCAGCTGAGCAGTGAATTTCTACTTAACTACCTCCTATCAGGAGAGACCTCAGGGCTGCATCTTTTGAGCGCAGTACTGAGCCTGAAAACCGTTTACAACCCCAGTTACAAGTAAAACTAGCTAAAATGTGCCTGGCTGCTATTCACTGAAAAGCTCATTCTGGGTACATTTTTGGTATACATTTGCTTCTGCCGGGTCAGCTGAGCAGTGAATTTCTACTTAACTACCTCCTATCAGGAGAGACCTCAGGGCTGCATCTTTTGAGTGCAGTACTGAGCCTGAAAAGCGTTTACAACCCCACTTACAAGTAAAACTAGCTAAAATGTGCCTGGCTGCTGTTCACTGAAAAGCGAATTCTGGGTACATTTTTGGTATACATTTGCTTCTGCCGGGTCAGCTGAGCAGTGAATTTCTACTTAACTACCTCCTATCAGGAGAGACCTCAGGGCTGCATCTTTTGAGCGCAGTACTGAGCCTGAAAAGCATTTACAACCCCAGTTACAAGTAAAACTAGCTAAAATGTGCCTGGCTGCTGTTCACTGAAAAGCTCATTCTGGGTACATTTTTGGTATACATTTGCTTCTGCCGGGTCAGCTGAGCAGTGAATTTCTACTTAACTACCTCCTATCAGGAGAGACCTCAGGGCTGCATCTTTTGAGCGCAGTGGTGAGCCTGAAAAGCGTTTACAACCCCACTTACAAGTAAAACTAGCTAAAATGTGCCTGGCTGCTGTTCACTGAAAAGCTCATTCTGGGTACATTTTTGGTATACATTTGCTTCTGCCGGGTCAGCTGAGCAGTGAATTTCTACTTAACTACCTCCTATCAGGAGAGACCTCAGGGCTGCATCTTTTGAGCGCAGTACTGAGCCTGAAAAGCGTTTACAACCCCACTTACAAGTAAAACTAGCTAAAATGTGCCTGGCTGCTGTTCACTGAAAAGCTCATTCTGGGTACATTTTTGGTATACATTTGCTTCTGCCGGGTCAGCTGAGCAGTGAATTTCTACTTAACTATCTCCTATCAGGAGAGACCTCAGGGCTGCATCTTTTGAGCGCAGTACTGAGCCTGAAAAGCGTTTCCAACCCCACTTACAAGTAAAACTAGCTAAAATGTGCCTGGCTGCTGTTCACTGAAAAGCTCATTCTGGGTACATTTTTGGTATACATTTGCTTCTGCCGGGTCAGCTGAGCAGTGAATTTCTACTTAACTACCTCCTATCAGGAGAGACCTCAGGGCTGCATCTTTTGAGCGCAGTACTGAGCCTGAAAAGCGTTTACAACCCCACTTACAAGTAAAACTAGCTAAAATGTGCCTGGCTGCTGTTCACTGAAAAGCTAATTCTGGGTACATTTTTGGTATACATTTGCTTCTGCCGGGTCAGCTGAGCAGTGAATTTCTACTTAACTACCTCCTATCAGGAGAGACCTCAGGGCTGCATCTTTTGAGCGCAGTACTGAGCCTGAAAAGCATTTACAACCCCAGTTACAAGTAAAACTAGTTAAAATGTGCCTGGCTGCTGTTCACTGAAAAGCTCATTCTGGGTACATTTTTGGTATACATTTGCTTCTGCCGGGTCAGCTGAGCAGTGAATTTCTACTTAACTACCTCCTATCAGGAGAGACCTCAGGGTTGCATCTTTTGAGCGCAGTGCTGAGCCTGAAAAGCGTTTACAACCCCACTTACAAGTATAACTAGCTAAAATGTGCCTGGCTGCTGTTCACTGAAAAGCTCATTCTGGGTACATTTTTGGTATACATTTGCTTCTGCCGGGTCAGCTGAGCAGTGAATTTCTACTTAACTACCTCCTATCAGGAGAGACCTCAGGGCTGCATCTTTTGAGCGCAGTACTGAGCCTGAAAAGCGTTTACAACCCCACTTACAAGTAAAACTAGCTAAAATGTGCCTGGCTGCTGTTCACTGAAAAGCTCATTCTGGGTACATTTTTGGTATACATTTGCTTCTGCCGGGTCAGCTGAGCAGTGAATTTCTACTTAACTATCTCCTATCAGGAGAGACCTCAGGGCTGCATCTTTTGAGTGCAGTACTGAGCCTGAAAAGCGTTTCCAACCCCACTTACAAGTAAAACTAGCTAAAATGTGCCTGGCTGCTGTTCACTGAAAAGCTCATTCTGGGTACATTTTTGGTATACATTTGCTTCTGCCGGGTCAGCTGAGCAGTGAATTTCTACTTAACTACCTCCTATCAGGAGAGACCTCAGGGCTGCATCTTTTGAGCGCAGTACTGAGCCTGAAAAGCGTTTACAACCCCAGTCACAAGTAAAACTAGCTAAAATGTGCCTGGCTGCTGTTCACAGAAAAGCTAATTCTGGGTACATTTTTGGTATACATTTGCTTCTGCCGGGTCAGCTGAGCAGTGAATTTCTACTTAACTACCTCCTATCAGGAGAGACCTCAGGGCTGCATCTTTTGAGCGCAGTACTGAGCCTGAAAACCGTTTACAACCCCAGTTACAAGTAAAACTAGCTAAAATGTGCCTGGCTGCTATTCACTGAAAAGCTCATTCTGGGTACATTTTTGGTATACATTTGCTTCTGCTGGGTCAGCTGAGCAGTGAATTTCTACTTAACTACCTCCTATCAGGAGAGACCTCAGGGCTGCATCTTTTGAGCACAGTACTGAGCCTGAAAAGCGTTTACAACCCCACTTACAAGTAAAACTAGCTAAAATGTGCCTGGCTGCTGTTCACTGAAAAGCTCATTCTGGGTACATTTTTGGTATACATTTGCTTCTGCCGGGTCAGCTGAGCAGTGAATTTCTACTTAACTACCCCCTATCAGGAGAGACCTCAGGGCTGCATCTTTTGAGCGCAGTACTGAGCCTGAAAAGCGTTTACAACCCCACTTACAAGTAAAACTAGCTAAAATGTGCCTGGCTGCTGTTCACTGAAAAGCTCATTCTGGGTACATTTTTGGTATACATTTGCTTCTGCCGGGTCAGCTGAGCAGTGAAATTCTACTTAACTACCCCCTATCAGGAGAGACCTCAGGGCTGCAACTTTTGAGCGTAGTACTGAGCCTGAAAAGCGTTTACAACCCCAGTTACAAGTAAAACTAGCTAAAATGTGCCTGGCTGCTGTTCACTGAAAAGCTCATTCTGGGTACATTTTTGGTATACATTTGCTTCTGCAGGGTCAGCTGAGCAGTGAATTTCTACTTAACTACCTCCTATCAGGAGAGACCTCAGGGCTGCATCTTTTGAGCGCAGTACTGAGCCTGAAAAGCGTTTAAAACCCCACTTACAAGTAAAACTAGCTAAAATGTGCCTGGCTGCTGTTCACTGAAAAGCTCATTCTGGGTACATTTTTGGTATACATTTGCTTCTGCCGGGTCAGCTGAGCAGTGAATTTCTACTTAACTATCTCCTATCAGGAGAGACCTCAGGGCTGCATCTTTTGAGCGCAGTACTGAGCCTGAAAAGCGTTTCCAACCCCACTTACAAGTAAAACTAGCTAAAATGTGCCTGGCTGCTGTTCACTGAAAAGCTCATTCTGGGTATTTTCTTTTGGTATACATTTGCTTCTGCCGGGTCAGCTGAGCAGTGAATTTCTACTTAACTACCTCCTATCAGGAGAGACCTCAGGGCTGCATCTTTTGAGCGCAGTACTGAGCCTGAAAAGCGTTTACAACCCCAGTCACAAGTAAAACTAGCTAAAATGTGCCTGGCTGCTGTTCACTGAAAAGCTCATTCTGGGTACATTTTTGGTATACATTTGCTTCTGCCGGGTCAGCTGAGCAGTGAATTTCTACTTAACTACCTCCTATCAGGAGAGACCTCAGGGCTGCATCTTTTGAGCGCAGTACTGAGCCTGAAACCGTTTACAACCCCAGTTACAAGTAAAACTAGCTAAAATGTGCCTGGCTGCTATTCACTGAAAAGCTCATTCTGGGTACATTTTTGGTATACATTTGCTTCTGCCGGGTCAGCTGAGCAGTGAATTTCTACCTAACTACCTCCTATCAGGAGAGACCTCAGGGCTGCATCTTTTGAGCGCAGTACTGAGCCTGAAAACCGTTTACAACTAAGCATGAGCGAATTTTGCGGATCTCGCGTTCGCGAATTTTGCGGATTTGCGGATCCGCAATCCGCAAAATCCGCGAATTCCCGCGAATTTGCGGATTTTTTTTTTTTTGTGTTCGCCCGTGTTTCTGCCAGTTCGCGAGGGTTTTTACAATTTCGCAATTTGCGAACTTACCTGTCGGGTCGCAAGTTTTGCGAACTTGTTGTTTCTACGTGTCCAACCTGTTTGGGACACTCTTCTTCATCACTGCCACTCTCTGTCACCACTGCCACTCTCTGACTACTCATGCCACCCTCTGGCCCACCCATGCCACCCTCTGTTTCATCACCACACCCTCTGGTTGTCCAGTGTACATTATTTTCGGCAAAGCAAAGCACACCTTCCCTGCCTCAAGTGACCTGAATTAATTTGGGGCTGATTAATGTGTCACAGAATATTTTTTTAGCTGGCACCTGCTTCCTTAGTGCGCCCTGATTAGTGATCTTTTGCACTTGCTAAGTGCTTTCATTGTTGCAAAATTAGTTACAACACCTGCCCTTCCCCAACTGACCATAATGAATTAGGGGCTGATTAATGGATTTTAACTTCCAGCCTGGCTCCTGCTTGTCTCCCTTAGCTGTAATTCAGGACCTTTGTGGCATATGTGTAACTATTCTGAGGTTCAGAGCAGGGTCACATAATAGTTTCAACTGGCAACTGAACTCTGGAGGGGCCCCTCAGGAAGCACTACAGGAAATGGCTACTAATGATGTGCCTGAACTTTTGAACCTGGTAAGTAGTTACTTTCAGTTTTGCTTAGATCGTATTTCTGCAATTTCGCACTTATTCGCGGGGCGCGAACTCACGCGAACAGTGCGAGCAGTGCGAGCAAAATCCGCTGCTCGCGGATTTGCGGATTTTGCAGGAAATTCGCAAATCTCGCGGATTGCGGATTTCCCGAAAATCCGCAAAATCCGCGAGCGGAACGGATTTTCCGCCCACGCCTATTTACAACCCCAGTTACAAGTAAAACTAGCTAAAATGTGCCTGGCTGCTATTCACTGAAAAGCTCATTCTGGGTACATTTTTGGTATACATTTGCTTCTGCCGGGTCAGCTGAGCAGTGAATTTCTACTTAACTACCTCCTATCAGGAGAGACCTCAGGGCTGCATCTTTTGAGTGCAGTACTGAGCCTGAAAAGCGTTTACAACCCCACTTACAAGTAAAACTAGCTAAAATGTGCCTGGCTGCTGTTCACAGAAAAGCTAATTCTGGGTACATTTTTGGTATACATTTGCTTCTGCCGGGTCAGCTGAGCAGTGAATTTCTACTTAACTACCTCCTATCAGGAGAGACCTCAGGGCTGCATCTTTTGAGCGCAGTACTGAGCCTGAAAAGCGTTTACAAACCCACTTACAAGTAAAACTAGCTAAAATGTGCCTGGCTGCTGTTCACTGAAAAGCTCATTCTGGGTACATTTTTGGTATACATTTGCTTCTACCGGGTCAGCTGAGCAGTGAATTTCTACTTAACTACCCCCTATCAGGAGAGACCTCAGGGCTGCATCTTTTGAGCGCAGTACTGAGCCTGAAAAGCGTTTACAACCCCACTTACAAGTAAAACTAGCTAAAATGTGCCTGGCTGCTGTTCACTGAAAAGCTCATTCTGGGTACATTTTTGGTATACATTTGCTTCTACCGGGTCAGCTGAGCAGTGAATTTCTACTTAACTACCCCCTATCAGGAGAGACCTCAGGGCTGCATCTTTTGAGCGCAGTACTGAGCCTGAAAAGCGTTTACAACCCCACTTACAAGTAAAACTAGCTAAAATGTGCCTGGCTGCTGTTCACTGAAAAGCTCATTCTGGGTACATTTTTGGTATACATTTGCTTCTGCCGGGTCAGCTGAGCAGTGAATTTCTACTTAACTACCCCCTATCAGGAGAGACCTCAGGGCTGCATCTTTTGAGCGCAGTACTGAGCCTGAAAAGCGTTTACAACCCCAGTTACAAGTAAAACTAGCTAAAATGTGCCTGGCTGCTGTTCACTGAAAAGCTCATTCTGGGTACATTTTTGGTATACATTTGCTTCTGCCGGGTCAGCTGAGCAGTGAATTTCTACTTAACTACCTCCTATCAGGAGAGACCTCAGGGCTGCATCTTTTGAGCGCAGTACTGAGCCTGAAAAGCGTTTCCAACCCCACTTACAAGTAAAACTAGCTAAAATGTGCCTGGCTGCTGTTCACTGAAAAGCTCATTCTGGGTACATTTTTGGTATACATTTGCTTCTGCCGGGTCAGCTGAGCAGTGAATTTCTACTTAACTACCCCCTATCAGGAGAGACCTCAGGGCTGCATCTTTTGAGCGCAGTACTGAGCCTGAAAAGCGTTTACAACCCCAGTTACAAGTAAAACTAGCTAAAATGTGCCTGGCTGCTGTTCACTGAAAAGCTCATTCTGGGTACATTTTTGGTATACATTTGCTTCTGCCGGGTCAGCTGAGCAGTGAATTTCTACTTAACTACCCCCTATCAGGAGAGACCTCAGGGCTGCATCTTTTGAGCGCAGTACTGAGCCTGAAAAGCCTTTACAACCCCACTTACAAGTAAAACTAGCTAAAATGTGCCTGGCTGCTGTTCACTGAAAAGCTCATTCTGGGTACATTTTTGGTATACATTTGCTTCTGCCGGGTCAGCTGAGCAGTGAATTTCTACTTAACTATCTCCTATCAGGAGAGACCTCAGGGCTGCATCTTTTGAGCGCAGTACTGAGCCTGAAAAGCGTTTACAACCCCACTTACAAGTAAAACTAGCTAAAATGTGCCTGGCTGCTGTTCACTGAAAAGCTCATTCTGGGTAAATTTTTGGTATACATTTGCTTCTGCCGGGTCAGCTGAGCAGTGAATTTCTACTTAACTACCTACTATCAGGAGAGACCTCAGGGCTGCATCTTTTGAGCGCAGTACTGAGCCTGAAAAGCGTTTACAACCCCAGTCACAAGTAAAACTAGCTAAAATGTGCCTGGCTGCTGTTCACTGAAAAGCTCATTCTGGGTACATTTTGGTATACATTTGCTTCTGCTGGGTCAGCTGAGCAGTGAATTTCTACTTAACTACCTCCTATCAGGAGAGACCTCAGGGCTGCATCTTTTGAGCGCAGTACTGAGCCTGAAAAGCGTTTACAACCCCACTTACAAGTAAAACTAGCTAAAATGTGCCTGGCTGCTGTTCACTGAAAAGCTCATTCTGGGTACATTTTTGGTATACATTTGCTTCTGCCGGGTCAGCTGAGCAGTGAATTTCTACTTAACTACCCCCTATCAGGAGAGACCTCAGGGCTGCATCTTTTGAGCGCAGTACTGAGCCTGAAAAGCGTTTACAACCCCAGTTACAAGTAAAACTAGCTAAAATGTGCCTGGCTGCTGTTCACTGAAAAGCTCATTCTGGGTACATTTTTGGTATACATTTGCTTCTGCCGGGTCAGCTGAGCAGTGAATTTCTACATAACTACCTCCTATCAGGAGAGACCTCAGGGCTGCATCTTTTGAGCGCAGTACTGAGCCTGAAAAGCGTTTACAACCCCACTTACAAGTAAAACTAGCTAAAATGTGCCTGGCTGCTGTTCACTGAAAAGCTCATTCTGGGTACATTTTTGGTATACATTTGCTTCTGCCGGGTCAGCTGAGCAGTGAATTTCTACTTAACTACCCCCTATCAGGAGAGACCTCAGGGCTGCATCTTTTGAGCGCAGTACTGAGCCTGAAAAGCGTTTACAACCCCACTTACAAGTAAAACTAGCTAAAATGTGCCTGGCTGCTGTTCACTGAAAAGCTCATTCTGGGTACATTTTTGGTATACATTTGCTTCTGCCGGGTCAGCTGAGCAGTGAATTTGTACTTAACTACCCCCTATCAGGAGAGACCTCAGGGCTGCATCTTTTGAGCGCAGTACTGGGCCTGAAAAGCGTTTACAACCCCAGTTACAAGTAAAACTAGCTAAAATGTGCCTGGCTGCTGTTCACTGAAAAGCTCATTCTGGGTACATTTTTGGTATACATTTGCTTCTGCCGGGTCAGCTGAGCAGTGAATTTCTACTTAACTACCTCCTATCAGGAGAGACCTCAGGGCTGCATCTTTTGAGCGCAGTACTGAGCCTGAAAAGCGTTTACAACCCCAGTCACAAGTAAAACTAGCTAAAATGTGCCTGGCTACTGTTCACTGAAAAGCTCATTCTGGGTAAATTTTTGGTATACATTTGCTTCTGCCGGGTCAGCTGAGCAGTGAATTTCTACTTAACTACCTCCTATCAGGAGAGACCTCAGGGCTGCATCTTTTGAGTGCAGTACTGAGCCTGAAAAGCGTTTACAACCCCACGTACAAGTAAAACTAGCTAAAATGTGCCTGGCTGCTGTTCACTGAAAAGCTAATTCTGGGTACATTTTTGGTATACATTTGCTTCTGCCGGGTCAGCTGAGCAGTGAATTTCTACTTAACTACCCCCTATCAGGAGAGACCTCAGGGCTGCATCTTTTGAGCGCAGTACTGAGCCTGAAAAGCGTTTACAACCCCACTTACAAGTAAAACTAGCTAAAATGTGCCTGGCTGCTGTTCACTGAAAAGCTCATTCTGAGTACATTTTTGGTATACATTTGCTTCTGCCGGGTCAGCTGAGCAGTGAATTTCTACTTAACTACCCCCTAGCAGGAGAGACCTCAGGGCTGCATCTTTTGAGCGCAGTACTGAGCCTGAAAAGCGTTTACAACCCCACTTACAAGTAAAACTAGCTAAAATGTGCCTGGCTGCTGTTCACTGAAAAGCTCATTCTGGGTACATTTTTGGTATACATTTGCTTCTGCCGGGTCAGCTGAGCAGTGAATTTCTACTTAACTACCCCCTATCAGGAGAGACCTCAGGGCTGCATCTTTTGAGCGCAGTACTGAGCCTGAAAAGCCTTTCCAACCCCACTTACAAGTAAAACTAGCTAAAATGTGCCTGGCTGCTGTTCACTGAAAAGCTCATTCTGGGTACACTTTTGGTATACATTTGCTTCTGCCGGGTCAGCTGAGCAGTGAATTTCTACTTAACTACCCCCTATCAGGAGAGACCTCAGGGCTGCATCTTTTGAGCGCATTACTGAGCCTGAAAAGTGTTTACAACCCCAGTTACAAGTAAAACTAGCTAAAATGTGCCTGGCTGCTGTTCACTGAAAAGCTCATTCTGGGTACATTTTTGGTATACATTTGCTTTTGCCGGGTCAGCTGAGCAGTGAATTTCTACTTAACTACCCCCTATCAGGAGAGACCTCAGGGCTGCATCTTTTGAGCGCAGTACTGAGCCTGAAAAGCGTTTACAACCCCACTTACACGTAAAACTAGCTAAAATGTGCCTGGCTGCTGTTCACTGGAAAGCTCATTCTGGGTACATTTTTGGTATACATTTGCTTCTGCCGGGTCAGCTGAGCAGAGAATTTCTACTTAACTACCTCCTATCAGGAGAGACCTCAGGGCTGCATCTTTTGAGCGCAGTACTGAGCCTGAAATGCGTTTACAACCCCACTTACAAGTAAAACTAGCTAAAATGTGCCTGGATGCTGTTCACTGAAAAGCTCATTCTGGGTACATTTTTGGTATACATTTGCTTCTGCCGGGTCAGCTGAGCAGTGAATTTCTACTTAACTATCTCCTATCAGGAGAGACCTCAGGGCTGCATCTTTTGAGCGCAGTACTGAGCCTGAAAAGCGTTTACAACCCCACTTACAAGTAAAACTAGCTAAAATGTGCCTGGCTGCTGTTCACTGAAAAGCTCATTCTGGGTAAATTTTTGGTATACATTTGCTTCTGCCGGGTCAGCTGAGCAGTGAATTTCTACTTAACTACCTACTATCAGGAGAGACCTCAGGGCTGCATCTTTTGAGCGCAGTACTGAGCCTGAAAAGCGTTTACAACCCCAGTCACAAGTAAAACTAGCTAAAATGTGCCTGGCTGCTGTTCACTGAAAAGCTCATTCTGGGTACATTTTGGTATACATTTGATTCTGCCGGGTCAGCTGAGCAGTGAATTTCTACTTAACTACCTCCTATCAGGAGAGACCTCAGGGCTGCATCTTTTGAGCGCAGTACTGAGCCTGAAAAGCGTTTACAACCCCACTTACAAGTAAAACTAGCTAAAATGTGCCTGGCTGCTGTTCACTGAAAAGCTCATTCTGGGTACATTTTTGGTATACATTTGCTTCTGCCGGGTCAGCTGAGCAGTGAATTTCTACTTAACTACC
This sequence comes from Lissotriton vulgaris, assembly GCF_964263255.1. Taxonomy (NCBI): domain Eukaryota; kingdom Metazoa; phylum Chordata; class Amphibia; order Caudata; family Salamandridae; genus Lissotriton; species Lissotriton vulgaris. The sequence goes on along the minus strand of NW_028244423.1, from coordinate 47,011 downwards.
CCCTATCAGGAGAGACCTCAGGGCTGCATCTTTTGAGCGCAGTACTGAGCCTGAAAAGCGTTTACAACCCCAGTTACAAGTAAAACTAGCTAAAATGTGCCTGGCTGCTGTTCACTGAAAAGCTCATTCTGGGTACATTTTTGGTATACATTTGCTTCTGCCGGGTCAGCTGAGCAGTGAATTTCTACTTAACTACCTCCTATCAGGAGAGACCTCAGGGCTGCATCTTTTGAGCGCAGTACTGAGCCTGAAAAGCGTTTACAACCCCACTTACAAGTAAAACTAGCTAAAATGTGCCTGGCTGCTGTTCACTGAAAAGCTCATTCTGGGTACATTTTTGGTATACATTTGCTTCTGCCGGGTCAGCTGAGCAGTGAATTTCTACTTAACTACCCCCTATCAGGAGAGACCTCAGGGCTGCATCTTTTGAGCGCAGTACTGAGCCTGAAAAGCCTTTCCAACCCCACTTACAAGTAAAACTAGCTAAAATGTGCCTGGCTGCTGTTCACTGAAAAGCTCATTCTGGGTACACTTTTGGTATACATTTGCTTCTGCCGGGTCAGCTGAGCAGTGAATTTCTACTTAACTACCCCCTATCAGGAGAGACCTCAGGGCTGCATCTTTTGAGCGCATTACTGAGCCTGAAAAGTGTTTACAACCCCAGTTACAAGTAAAACTAGCTAAAATGTGCCTGGCTGCTGTTCACTGAAAAGCTCATTCTGGGTACATTTTTGGTATACATTTGCTTTTGCCGGGTCAGCTGAGCAGTGAATTTCTACTTAACTACCCCCTATCAGGAGAGACCTCAGGGCTGCATCTTTTGAGCGCAGTACTGAGCCTGAAAAGCGTTTACAACCCCACTTACACGTAAAACTAGCTAAAATGTGCCTGGCTGCTGTTCACTGGAAAGCTCATTCTGGGTACATTTTTGGTATACATTTGCTTCTGCCGGGTCAGCTGAGCAGAGAATTTCTACTTAACTACCTCCTATCAGGAGAGACCTCAGGGCTGCATCTTTTGAGCGCAGTACTGAGCCTGAAATGCGTTTACAACCCCACTTACAAGTAAAACTAGCTAAAATGTGCCTGGATGCTGTTCACTGAAAAGCTCATTCTGGGTACATTTTTGGTATACATTTGCTTCTGCCGGGTCAGCTGAGCAGTGAATTTATACTTAACTATCTCCTATCAGGAGAGACCTCAGGGCTGCATCTTTTGAGCGCAGTACTGAGCCTGAAAAGCGTTTCCAACCCCACTTACAAGTAAAACTAGCTAAAATGTGCCTGGCTGCTGTTCCCTGAAAAGCTCATTCTGGGTACATTTTTGGTATACATTTGCTTCTTCCGGGTCAGCTGAGCAGTGAATTTCTACTTAACTACCTCCTATCAGGAGAGACCTCAGGGCTGCATCTTTTGAGCGCAGTACTGAGCCTGAAAAGCGTTTACAACCCCAGTTACAAGTAAAACTAGCTAAAATGTGCCTGGCTGCTGTTCACTGAAAAGCTCATTCTGGGTACATTTTTGGTATACATTTGCTTCTGCCGGGTCAGCTGAGCAGTGAATTTCTACTCAACTGCCTCCTATCAGGAGAGACCTCAGGGCTGCATCTTTTGAGCGCAGTCCTGAGCCTGAAATCCGTTTACAACCCCAGTTACAAGTAAAACTAGCTAAAATGTGCCTGGCTGCTGTTCACTGAAAAGCTCATTCTGGGTACATTTTTGGTATACATTTGCTTCTGCTGGGTCAGCTGAGCAGTGAATTTCTACTTAACTACCTCCTATCAGGAGAGACCTCAGGGCTGCATCTTTTGAGCGCAGTACTGAGCCTGAAAACCGTTTACAACCCCAGTTACAAGTAAAACTAGCTAAAATGTGCCTGGCTGCTGTTCACTGAAAAGCTCATTCTGGGTACATTTTTGGTATACATTTGCTTCTGCCGGGTCAGCTGAGCAGTGAATTTCTACTTAACTACCCCCTATCAGGAGAGACCTCAGGGCTGCATCTTTTGAGCGCAGTACTGAGCCTGAAAACCGTTTACAACCGCAGTTACAAGTAAAACTAGCTAAAATGTGCCTGGCTGCTGTTCACTGAAAAGCTCATTCTGGGTACATTTTTGGTATACATTTGCTTCTGCCGGGTCAGCTGAGCAGTGAATTTCTACTTAACTACCCCCTATCAGGAGAGACCTCAGGGCTGCATCTTTTGAGCGCAGTACTGAGCCTGAAAAGCCTTTCCAACCCCACTTACAAGTAAAACTAGCTAAAAAGTGCCTGGCTGCTGTTCACTGAAAAGCTCATTCTGGGTAAATTTTTGGTATACATTTGCTTCTGCGGGGTCAGCTGAGCAGTGAATTTCTACTTAACTACCTCCTATCAGGAGAGACCTCAGGGCTGCATCTTTTGAGTGCAGTACTGAGCCTGAAAACCACTTACAACCCCACTTACAAGTAAAACTAGCTAAAATGTGCCTGGCTGCTGTTCACTGAAAAGCTCATTCTGGGTACATTTTTGGTATACATTTGCTTCTGCCGGGTCAGCTGAGCAGTGAATTTCTACTTAACTACCTCCTATCAGGAGAGACCTCAGGGCTGCATCTTTTGAGCGCAGTACTGAGCCTGAAAACCGTTTACAACCCCACTTACAAGTAAAACTAGCTAAAATGTGCCTGGCTGCTGTTCACTGAAAAGCTCATTCTGGGTACATTTTTGGTATACATTTGCTTCTGCCGGGTCAGCTGAGCAGTGAATTTCTACTTAACTACCTCCTATCAGGAGAGACCTCAGGGCTGCATCTTTTGAGCGCAGTACTGAGCCTGAAAAGCGTTTACAACCCCACTTACAAGTAAAACTAGCTAAAATGTGCCTGGCTGCTGTTCACTGAAAAGCTCATTCTGGGTACATTTTTGGTATACATTTGCTTCTGCCGGGTCAGCTGAGCAGTGAATTTCTACTTAACTATCTCCTATCAGGAGAGACCTCAGGGCTGCATCTTTTGAGCGCAGTACTGAGCCTGAAAAGCGTTTCCAACCCCACTTACAAGTAAAACTAGCTAAAATGTGCCTGGCTGCTGTTCACTGAAAAGCTCATTCTGGGTACATTTTTGGTATACATTTGCTTCTGCCGGGTCAGCTGAGCAGTGAATTTCTACTTAACTACCCCCTATCAGGAGAGACCTCAGGGCTGCATCTTTTGAGCGCAGTACTGAGCCTGAAAACCGTTTACAACCGCAGTTACAAGTAAAACTAGCTAAAATGTGCCTGGCTGCTGTTCACTGAAAAGCTCATTCTGGGTACATTTTTGGTATACATTTGCTTCTGCCGGGTCAGCTGAGCAGTGAATTTCTACTTAACTACCCCCTATCAGGAGAGACCTCAGGGCTGCATCTTTTGAGCGCAGTACTGAGCCTGAAAAGCCTTTCCAACCCCACTTACAAGTAAAACTAGCTAAAAAGTGCCTGGCTGCTGTTCACTGAAAAGCTCATTCTGGGTACATTTTTGGTATACATTTGCTTCTGCAGGGTCAGCTGAGCAGTGAATTTCTACTTAACTACCTCCTATCAGGAGAGACCTCAGGGCTGCATCTTTTGAGTGCAGTACTGAGCCTGAAAACCACTTACAACCCCACTTACAAGTAAAACTAGCTAAAATGTGCCTGGCTGCTGTTCACTGAAAAGCTCATTCTGGGTACATTTTTGGTATACATTTGCTTCTGCCGGGTCAGCTGAGCAGTGAATTTCTACTTAACTACCTCCTATCAGGAGAGACCTCAGGGCTGCATCTTTTGAGCGCAGTACTGAGCCTGAAAACCGTTTACAACCCCACTTACAAGTAAAACTAGCTAAAATGTGCCTGGCTGCTGTTCACTGAAAAGCTCATTCTGGGTACATTTTTGGTATACATTTGCTTCTGCCCGGTCAGCTGAGCAGTGAATTTCTACTTAACTACCTCCTATCAGGAGAGACCTCAGGGCTGCATCTTTTGAGCGCAGTACTGAGCCTGAAAAGCGTTTACAACCCCACTTACAAGTAAAACTAGCTAAAATGTGCCTGGCTGCTGTTCACTGAAAAGCTCATTCTGGGTACATTTTTGGTATACATTTGCTTCTGCCGGGTCAGCTGAGCAGTGAATTTCTACTTAACTATCTCCTATCAGGAGAGACCTCAGGGCTGCATCTTTTGAGCGCAGTACTGAGCCTGAAAAGCGTTTCCAACCCCACTTACAAGTAAAACTAGCTAAAATGTGCCTGGCTGCTGTTCACTGAAAAGCTCATTCTGGGTACATTTTTGGTATACATTTGCTTCTGCCGGGTCAGCTGAGCAGTGAATTTCTACTTAACTACCTCCTATCAGGAGAGACCTCAGGGCTGCATCTTTTGAGCGCAGTACTGAGCCTGAAAAGCGTTTACAACCCCAGTCACAAGTAAAACTAGCTAAAATGTGCCTGGCTGCTGTTCACAGAAAAGCTAATTCTGGGTACATTTTTGGTATACATTTGCTTCTGCCGGGTCAGCTGAGCAGTGAATTTCTACTTAACTACCTCCTATCAGGAGAGACCTCAGGGCTGCATCTTTTGAGCGCAGTACTGAGCCTGAAAACCGTTTACAACCCCAGTTACAAGTAAAACTAGCTAAAATGTGCCTGGCTGCTATTCACTGAAAAGCTCATTCTGGGTACATTTTTGGTATACATTTGCTTCTGCTGGGTCAGCTGAGCAGTGAATTTCTACTTAACTACCTCCTATCAGGAGAGACCTCAGGGCTGCATCTTTTGAGCGCAGTACTGAGCCTGAAAAGCGTTTACAACCCCACTTACAAGTAAAACTAGCTAAAATGTGCCTGGCTGCTGTTCACTGAAAAGCTCATTCTGGGTACATTTTTGGTATACATTTGCTTCTGCCGGGTCAGCTGAGCAGTGAATTTCTACTTAACTACCCCCTATCAGGAGAGACCTCAGGGCTGCATCTTTTGAGCGCAGTACTGAGCCTGAAAAGCGTTTACAACCCCACTTACAAGTAAAACTAGCTAAAATGTGCCTGGCTGCTGTTCACTGAAAAGCTCATTCTGGGTACATTTTTGGTATACATTTGCTTCTGCCGGGTCAGCTGAGCAGTGAAATTCTACTTAACTACCCCCTATCAGGAGAGACCTCAGGGCTGCATCTTTTGAGCGCAGTACTGAGCCTGAAAAGCGTTTACAACCCCAGTTACAAGTAAAACTAGCTAAAATGTGCCTGGCTGCTGTTCACTGAAAAGCTCATTCTGGGTACATTATTGGTATACATTTGCTTCTGCCGGGTCAGCTGAGCAGTGAATTTCTACTTAACTATCTCCTATCAGGAGAGACCTCAGGGCTGCATCTTTTGAGCGCAGTACTGAGCCTGAAAAGCGTTTACAACCCCACTTACAAGTAAAACTAGCTAAAATGTGCCTGGCTGCTGTTCACTGAAAAGCTCATTCTGGGTACATTTTTGGTATACATTTGCTTCTGCCGGGTCAGCTGAGCAGTGAATTTCTACTTAACTACCCCCTATCAGGAGAGACCTCAGGGCTGCATCTTTTGAGCGCAGTACTGAGCCTGAAAAGCCTTTCCAACCCCACTTACAAGTAAAACTAGCTAAAATGTGCCTGGCTGCTGTTCACTGAAAAGCTCATTCTGGGTACACTTTTGGTATACATTTGCTTCTGCCGGGTCAGCTGAGCAGTGAATTTCTACTTAACTACCCCCTATCAGGAGAGACCTCAGGGCTGCATCTTTTGAGCGCATTACTGAGCCTGAAAAGTGTTTACAACCCCAGTTACAAGTAAAACTAGCTAAAATGTGCCTGGCTGCTGTTCACTGAAAAGCTCATTCTGGGTACATTTTTGGTATACATTTGCTTTTGCCGGGTCAGCTGAGCAGTGAATTTCTACTTAACTACCCCCTATCAGGAGAGACCTCAGGGCTGCATCTTTTGAGCGCAGTACTGAGCCTGAAAAGCGTTTACAACCCCACTTACACGTAAAACTAGCTAAAATGTGCCTGGCTGCTGTTCACTGGAAAGCTCATTCTGGGTACATTTTTGGTATACATTTGCTTCTGCCGGGTCAGCTGAGCAGTGAATTTCTACTTAACTACCTCCTATCAGGAGAGACCTCAGGGCTGCATCTTTTGAGCGCAGTACTGAGCCTGAAATGCGTTTACAACCCCACTTACAAGTAAAACTAGCTAAAATGTGCCTGGATGCTGTTCACTGAAAAGCTCATTCTGGGTACATTTTTGGTATACATTTGCTTCTGCCGGGTCAGCTGAGCAGTGAATTTATACTTAACTATCTCCTATCAGGAGAGACCTCAGGGCTGCATCTTTTGAGCGCAGTACTGAGCCTGAAAAGCGTTTCCAACCCCACTTACAAGTAAAACTAGCTAAAATGTGCCTGGCTGCTGTTCACTGAAAAGCTCATTCTGGGTACATTTTTGGTATACATTTGCTTCTGCCGGGTCAGCTGAGCAGTGAATTTCTACTTAACTACCTCCTATCAGGAGAGACCTCAGGGCTGCATCTTTTGAGCGCAGTACTGAGCCTGAAAAGCGTTTACAACCCCAGTTACAAGTAAAACTAGCTAAAATGTGCCTGGCTGCTGTTCACTGAAAAGCTCATTCTGGGTACATTTTTGGTATACATTTGCTTCTGCCGGGTCAGCTGAGCAGTGAATTTCTACTCAACTGCCTCCTATCAGGAGAGACCTCAGGGCTGCATCTTTTGAGCGCAGTCCTGAGCCTGAAATCCGTTTACAACCCCAGTTACAAGTAAAACTAGCTAAAATGTGCCTGGCTGCTGTTCACTGAAAAGCTCATTCTGGGTACATTTTTGGTATACATTTGCTTCTGCTGGGTCAGCTGAGCAGTGAATTTCTACTTAACTACCTCCTATCAGGAGAGACCTCAGGGCTGCATCTTTTGAGCGCAGTACTGAGCCTGAAACCCGTTTACAACCCCAGTTACAAGTAAAACTAGCTAAAATGTGCCTGGCTGCTGTTCACTGAAAAGCTCATTCTGGGTACATTTTTGGTATACATTTGCTTCTGCCGGGTCAGCTGAGCAGTGAATTTCTACTTAACTACCCCCTATCAGGAGAGACCTCAGGGCTGCATCTTTTGAGCGCAGTACTGAGCCTGAAAACCGTTTACAACCGCAGTTACAAGTAAAACTAGCTAAAATGTGCCTGGCTGCTGTTCACTGAAAATCTCATTCTGGGTACATTTTTGGTATACATTTGCTTCTGCCGGGTCAGCTGAGCAGTGAATTTCTACTTAACTACCCCCTATCAGGAGAGACCTCAGGGCTGCATCTTTTGAGCGCAGTACTGAGCCTGAAAAGCCTTTCCAACCCCACTTACAAGTAAAACTAGCTAAAAAGTGCCTGGCTGCTGTTCACTGAAAAGCTCATTCTGGGTACATTTTTGGTATACATTTGCTTCTGCAGGGTCAGCTGAGCAGTGAATTTCTACTTAACTACCTCCTATCAGGAGAGACCTCAGGGCTGCATCTTTTGAGTGCAGTACTGAGCCTGAAAACCACTTACAACCCCACTTACAAGTAAAACTAGCTAAAATGTGCCTGGCTGCTGTTCACTGAAAAGCTCATTCTGGGTACATTTTTGGTATACATTTGCTTCTGCCGGGTCAGCTGAGCAGTGAATTTCTACTTAACTACCTCCTATCAGGAGAGACCTCAGGGCTGCATCTTTTGAGCGCAGTACTGAGCCTGAAAACCGTTTACAACCCCACTTACAAGTAAAACTAGCTAAAATGTGCCTGGCTGCTGTTCACTGAAAAGCTCATTCTGGGTACATTTTTGGTATACATTTGCTTCTGCCGGGTCAGCTGAGCAGTGAATTTCTACTTAACTACCTCCTATCAGGAGAGACCTCAGGGCTGCATCTTTTGAGCGCAGTACTGAGCCTGAAAAGCGTTTACAACCCCACTTACAAGTAAAACTAGCTAAAATGTGCCTGGCTGCTGTTCACTGAAAAGCTCATTCTGGGTACATTTTTGGTATACATTTGCTTCTGCCGGGTCAGCTGAGCAGTGAATTTCTACTTAACTATCTCCTATCAGGAGAGACCTCAGGGCTGCATCTTTTGAGCGCAGTACTGAGCCTGAAAAGCGTTTCCAACCCCACTTACAAGTAAAACTAGCTAAAATGTGCCTGGCTGCTGTTCACTGAAAAGCTCATTCTGGGTACATTTTTGGTATACATTTGCTTCTGCCGGGTCAGCTGAGCAGTGAATTTCTACTTAACTACCTCCTATCAGGAGAGACCTCAGGGCTGCATCTTTTGAGCGCAGTACTGAGCCTGAAAAGCGTTTACAACCCCAGTCACAAGTAAAACTAGCTAAAATGTGCCTGGCTGCTGTTCACAGAAAAGCTAATTCTGGGTACATTTTTGGTATACATTTGCTTCTGCCGGGTCAGCTGAGCAGTGAATTTCTACTTAACTACCTCCTATCAGGAGAGACCTCAGGGCTGCATCTTTTGAGCGCAGTACTGAGCCTGAAAACCGTTTACAACCCCAGTTACAAGTAAAACTAGCTAAAATGTGCCTGGCTGCTATTCACTGAAAAGCTCATTCTGGGTACATTTTTGGTATACATTTGCTTCTGCTGGGTCAGCTGAGCAGTGAATTTCTACTTAACTACCTCCTATCAGGAGAGACCTCAGGGCTGCATCTTTTGAGCGCAGTACTGAGCCTGAAAAGCGTTTACAACCCCACTTACAAGTAAAACTAGCTAAAATGTGCCTGGCTGCTGTTCACTGAAAAGCTCATTCTGGGTACATTTTTGGTATACATTTGCTTCTGCCGGGTCAGCTGAGCAGTGAATTTCTACTTAACTACCCCCTATCAGGAGAGACCTCAGGGCTGCATCTTTTGAGCGCAGTACTGAGCCTGAAAAGCGTTTACAACCCCACTTACAAGTAAAACTAGCTAAAATGTGCCTGGCTGCTGTTCACTGAAAAGCTCATTCTGGGTACATTTTTGGTATACATTTGCTTCTGCCGGGTCAGCTGAGCAGTGAAATTCTACTTAACTACCCCCTATCAGGAGAGACCTCAGGGCTGCATCTTTTGAGCGCAGTACTGAGCCTGAAAAGCGTTTACAACCCCAGTTACAAGTAAAACTAGCTAAAATGTGCCTGGCTGCTGTTCACTGAAAAGCTCATTCTGGGTACATTTTTGGTATACATTTGCTTCTGCCGGGTCAGCTGAGCAGTGAATTTCTACCTAACTATCTCCTATCAGGAGAGACCTCAGGGCTGCATCTTTTGAGCGCAGTACTGAGCCTGAAAAGCGTTTCCAACCCCACTTACAAGTAAAACTAGCTAAAATGTGCCTGGCTGCTGTTCACTGAAAAGCTCATTCTGGGTATTTTTTTTTGGTATACATTTGCTTCTGCCGGGTCAGCTGAGCAGTGAATTTCTACTTAACTACCTCCTATCAGGAGAGACCTCAGGGCTGCATCTTTTGAGCGCAGAACTGAGCCTGAAAAGCGTTTACAACCCCAGTCACAAGTAAAACTAGCTAAAATGTGCCTGGCTGCTGTTCACTGAAAAGCTCATTCTGGGTACATTTTTGGTATACATTTGCTTCTGCCGGGTCAGCTGAGCAGTGAATTTCTACTTAACTACCTCCTATCAGGAGGGACCTCAGGGCTGCATCTTTTGAGCGCAGTACTGAGCCTGAAAACCGTTTACAACCCCAGTTACAAGTAAAACTAGCTAAAATGTGCCTGGCTGCTATTCACTGAAAAGCTCATTCTGGGTACATTTTTGGTATACATTTGCTTCTGCCGGGTCAGCTGAGAAGTGAATTTCTACCTAACTACCTCCTATCAGGAGAGACCTCAGGGCTGCATCTTTTGAGCGCAGTACTGAGCCTGAAAACCGTTTACAACCCCAGTTACAAGTAAAACTAGCTAAAATGTGCCTGGCTGCTATTCACTGAAAAGCTCATTCTGGGTACATTTTTGGTATACATTTGCTTCTGCCGGGTCAGCTGAGCAGTGAATTTCTACTTAACTACCTCCTATCAGGAGAGACCTCAGGGCTGCATCTTTTGAGTGCAGTACTGAGCCTGAAAAGCGTTTACAACCCCACTTACAAGTAAAACTAGCTAAAATGTGCCTGGCTGCTGTTCACAGAAAAGCTAATTCTGGGTACATTTTTGGTATACATTTGCTTCTGCCGGGTCAGCTGAGCAGTGAATTTCTACTTAACTACCTCCTATCAGGAGAGACCTCAGGGCTGCATCTTTTGAGCACAGTACTGAGCCTGAAAAGCGTTTACAACCCCACTTACAAGTAAAACTAGCTAAAATGTGCCTGGCTGCTGTTCACTGAAAAGCTCATTCTGGGTACATTTTTGGTATACATTTGCTTCTACCGGGTCAGCTGAGCAGTGAATTTCTACTTAACTACCCCCTATCAGGAGAGACCTCAGGGCTGCATCTTTTGAGCGCAGTACTGAGCCTGAAAAGCGTTTACAACCCCACTTACAAGTAAAACTAGCTAAAATGTGCCTGGCTGCTGTTCACTGAAAAGCTCATTCTGGGTACATTTTTGGTATACATTTGCTTCTGCCGGGTCAGCTGAGCAGTGAATTTCTACTTAACTACCCCCTATCAGGAGAGACCTCAGGGCTGCATCTTTTGAGCGCAGTACTGAGCCTGAAAAGCGTTTACAACCCCAGTTACAAGTAAAACTAGCTAAAATGTGCCTGGCTGCTGTTCACTGAAAAGCTCATTCTGGGTACATTTTTGGTATACATTTGCTTCTGCCGGGTCAGCTGAGCAGTGAATTTCTACTTAACTACCTCCTATCAGGAGAGACCTCAGGGCTGCATCTTTTGAGCGCAGTACTGAGCCTGAAAAGCGTTTCCAACCCCACTTACAAGTAAAACTAGCTAAAATGTGCCTGGCTGCTGTTCACTGAAAAGCTCATTCTGGGTACATTTTTGGTATACATTTGCTTCTGCCGGGTCAGCTGAGCAGTGAATTTCTACTTAACTACCCCCTATCAGGAGAGACCTCAGGGCTGCATCTTTTGAGCGCAGTACTGAGCCTGAAAAGCGTTTACAACCCCAGTTACAAGTAAAACTAGCTAAAATGTGCCTGGCTGCTGTTCACTGAAAAGCTCATTCTGGGTACATTTTTGGTATACATTTGCTTCTGCCGGGTCAGCTGAGCAGTGAATTTCTACTTAACTACCCCCTATCAGGAGAGACCTCAGGGCTGCATCTTTTGAGCGCAGTACTGAGCCTGAAAACCCTTTACAACCCCACTTACAAGTAAAACTAGCTAAAATGTGCCTGGCTGCTGTTCACTGAAAAGCTCATTCTGGGTACATTTTTGGTATACATTTGCTTCTGCCGGGTCAGCTGAGCAGTGAATTTCTACTTAACTATCTCCTATCAGGAGAGACCTCAGGGCTGCATCTTTTGAGCGCAGTACTGAGCCTGAAAAGCGTTTATAACCCCACTTACAAGTAAAACTAGCTAAAATGTGCCTGGCTGCTGTTCACTGAAAAGCTCATTCTGGGTAAATTTTTGGTATACATTTGCTTCTGCCGGGTCAGCTGAGCAGTGAATTTCTACTTAACTACCTACTATCAGGAGAGACCTCAGGGCTGCATCTTTTGAGCGCAGTACTGAGCCTGAAAAGCGTTTACAACCCCAGTCACAAGTAAAACTAGCTAAAATGTGCCTGGCTGCTGTTCACTGAAAAGCTCATTCTGGGTACATTTTTGGTATACATTTGCTTCTGCCGGGTCAGCTGAGCAGTGAATTTCTACTTAACTACCTCCTATCAGGAAAGACCTCAGGGCTGCATCTTTTGAGCGCAGTACTGAGCCTGAAAAGCGTTTACAACCCCACTTACAAGTAAAACTAGCTAAAATGTGCCTGGCTGCTGTTCACTGAAAAGCTCATTCTGGGTACATTTTTGGTATACATTTGCTTCTGCCGGGTCAGCTGAGCAGTGAATTTCTACTTAACTACCCCCTATCAGGAGAGACCTCAGGGCTGCATCTTTTGAGCGCAGTACTGAGCCTGAAAAGCGTTTACAACCCCAGTTACAAGTAAAACTAGCTAAAATGTGCCTGGCTGCTGTTCACTGAAAAGCTCATTCTGGGTACATTTTTGGTATACATTTGCTTCTGCCGGGTCAGCTGAGCAGTGAATTTCTACTTAACTACCTCCTATCAGGAGAGACCTCAGGGCTGCATCTTTTGAGCGCAGTACTGAGCCTGAAAAGCGTTTACAACCCCACTTACAAGTAAAACTAGCTAAAATGTGCCTGGCTGCTGTTCACTGAAAAGCTCATTCTGGGTACATTTTTGGTATACATTTGCTTCTGCCGGGTCAGCTGAGCAGTGAATTTCTACTTAACTACCCCCTATCAGGAGAGACCTCAGGGCTGCATCTTTTGAGCGCAGTACTGAGCCTGAAAAGCGTTTACAACCCCACTTACAAGTAAAACTAGCTAAAATGTGCCTGGCTGCTGTTCACTGAAAAGCTCATTCTGGGTACATTTTTGGTATACATTTGCTTCTGCCGGGTCAGCTGAGCAGTGAATTTCTACTTAACTACCCCCTATCAGGAGAGACCTCAGGGCTGCATCTTTTGAGCGCAGTACTGAGCCTGAAAAGCGTTTACAACCCCACTTACAAGTAAAACTAGCTAAAATGTGCCTGGCTGCTGTTCACTGAAAAGCTCATTCTGGGTACATTTTTGGTATACATTTGCTTCTGCCGGGTCAGCTGAGCAGTGAATTTCTTCTTAACTACCCCCTATCAGGAGAGACCTCAGGGCTGCATCTTTTGAGCGCAGTACTGAGCCTGAAAAGCGTTTACAACCCCACTTACAAGTAAAACTAGCTAAAATGTGCCTGGCTGCTGTTCACTGAAAAGCTCATTCTGGGTACATTTTTGGTATACATTTGCTTCTGCCGGGTCAGCTGAGCAGTGAAATTCTACTTAACTACCCCCTATCAGGAGAGACCTCAGGGCTGCATCTTTTGAGCGCAGTACTGAGCCTGAAAAGCGTTTACAACCCCAGTTACAAGTAAAACTAGCTAAAATGTGCCTGGCTGCTGTTCACTGAAAAGCTCATTCTGGGTACATTTTTGGTATACATTTGCTTCTGCAGGGTCAGCTGAGCAGTGAATTTCTACTTAACTACCCCCTATCAGGAGAGACCTCAGGGCTGCATCTTTTGAGCGCAGTACTGAGCCTGAAAAGCGTTTACAACCCCAGTTACAAGTAAAACTAGCTAAAATGTGCCTGGCTGCTGTTCACTGAAAAGCTCATTCTGGGTACATTTTTGGTATACATTTGCTTCTGCCGGGTCAGCTGAGCAGTGAATTTCTACTTAACTACCTCCTATCAGGAGAGACCTCAGGGCTGCATCTTTTGAGCGCAGTACTGAGCCTGAAAAGCGTTTACAACCCCACTTACAAGTAAAACTAGCTAAAATGTGCCTGGCTGCTGTTCACTGAAAAGCTCATTCTGGGTACATTTTTGGTATACATTTGCTTCTGCCGGGTCAGCTGAGCAGTGAATTTCTACTTAACTACCCCCTATCAGGAGAGACCTCAGGGCTGCATCTTTTGAGCGCAGTACTGAGCCTGAAAAGCGTTTACAACCCCACTTACAAGTAAAACTAGCTAAAATGTGCCTGGCTGCTGTTCACTGAAAAGCTCATTCTGGGTACATTTTTGGTATACATTTGCTTCTGCCGGGTCAGCTGAGCAGTGAATTTCTACTTAACTACCCCCTATCAGGAGAGACCTCAGGGCTGCATCTTTTGAGCGCAGTACTGAGCCTGAAAAGCGTTTACAACCCCACTTACAAGTAAAACTAGCTAAAATGTGCCTGGCTGCTGTTCACTGAAAAGCTCATTCTGGGTACATTTTTGGTATACATTTGCTTCTGCCGGGTCAGCTGAGCAGTGAATTTCTACTTAACTACCCCCTATCAGGAGAGACCTCAGGGCTGCATCTTTTGAGCGCAGTACTGAGCCTGAAAAGCGTTTACAACCCCACTTACAAGTAAAACTAGCTAAAATGTGCCTGGCTGCTGTTCACTGAAAAGCTCATTCTGGGTACATTTTTGGTATACATTTGCTTCTGCCGGGTCAGCTGAGCAGTGAAATTCTACTTAACTACCCCCTATCAGGAGAGACCTCAGGGCTGCATCTTTTGAGCGCAGTACTGAGCCTGAAAAGCGTTTACAACCCCAGTTACAAGTAAAACTAGCTAAAATGTGCCTGGCTGCTGTTCACTGAAAAGCTCATTCTGGGTACATTTTTGGTATACGTTTGCTTCTGCAGGGTCAGCTGAGCAGTGAATTTCTACTTAACTACCTCCTATCAGGAGAGACCTCAGGGCTGCATCTTTTGAGCGCAGTACTGAGCCTGAAAAGCGTTTACAACCCCACTTACAAGTAAAACTAGCTAAAATGTGCCTGGCTGCTGTTCACTGAAAAGCTCATTCTGGGTACATTTTTGGTATACATTTGCTTCTGCCGGGTCAGCTGAGCAGTGAATTTCTACTTAACTATCTCCTATCAGGAGAGACCTCAGGGCTGCATCTTTTGAGCGCAGTACTGAGCCTGAAAAGCATTTACAACCCCAGTCACAAGTAAAACTAGCTAAAATGTGCCTGGCTGCTGTTCACTGAAAAGCTCATTCTGGGTACATTTTTGGTATACATTTGCTTCTGCCGGGTCAGCTGAGCAGTGAATTTCTACTTAACTACCTCCTATCAGGAGAGACCTCAGGGCTGCATCTTTTGAGCGCAGTACTGAGCCTGAAAAGCGTTTACAACCCCAGTCACAAGTAAAACTAGCTAAAATGTGCCTGGCTGCTGTTCACTGAAAAGCTCATTCTGGGTACATTTTTGGTATACATTTGCTTCTGCCGGGTCAGCTGAGCAGTGAATTTCTACTTAACTACCTCCTATCAGGAGAGACCTCAGGGCTGCATCTTTTGAGCGCAGTACTGAGCCTGAAAAGCGTTTACAACCCCACTTACAAGTAAAACTAGCTAAAATGTGCCTGGCTGCTGTTCACTGAAAAGCTCATTCTGGGTACATTTTTGGTATACATTTGCTTCTGCCGGGTCAGCTGAGCAGTGAATTTCTACTTAACTACCCCCTATCAGGAGAGACCTCAGGGCTGCATCTTTTGAGCGCAGTACTGAGCCTGAAAAGCGTTTACAACCCCAGTTACAAGTAAAACTAGCTAAAATGTGCCTGGCTGCTGTTCACTGAAAAGCTCATTCTGGGTACATTTTTGGTATACATTTGCTTCTGCCGGGTCAGCTGAGCAGTGAATTTCTACTTAACTACCTCCTATCAGGAGAGACCTCAGGGCTGCATCTTTTGAGCGCAGTACTGAGCCTGAAAAGCGTTTACAACCCCACTTACAAGTAAAACTAGCTAAAATGTGCCTGGCTGCTGTTCACTGAAAAGCTCATTCTGGGTACATTTTTGGTATACATTTGCTTCTGCCGGGTCAGCTGAGCAGTGAATTTCTACTTAACTACCCCCTATCAGGAGAGACCTCAGGGCTGCATCTTTTGAGCGCAGTACTGAGCCTGAAAAGCGTTTACAACCCCACTTACAAGTAAAACTAGCTAAAATGTGCCTGGCTGCTGTTCACTGAAAAGCTCATTCTGGGTACATTTTTGGTATACATTTGCTTCTGCCGGGTCAGCTGAGCAGTGAATTTCTACTTAACTACCCCCTATCAGGAGAGACCTCAGGGCTGCATCTTTTGAGCGCAGTACTGAGCCTGAAAAGCGTTTACAACCCCACTTACAAGTAAAACTAGCTAAAATGTGCCTGGCTGCTGTTCACTGAAAAGCTCATTCTGGGTACATTTTTGGTATACATTTGCTTCTGCCGGGTCAGCTGAGCAGTGAATTTCTACTTAACTACCCCCTATCAGGAGAGACCTCAGGGCTGCATCTTTTGAGCGCAGTACTGAGCCTGAAAAGCGTTTACAACCCCACTTACAAGTAAAACTAGCTAAAATGTGCCTGGCTGCTGTTCACTGAAAAGCTCATTCTGGGTACATTTTTGGTATACATTTGCTTCTGCCGGGTCAGCTGAGCAGTGAAATTCTACTTAACTACCCCCTATCAGGAGAGACCTCAGGGCTGCATCTTTTGAGCGCAGTACTGAGCCTGAAAAGCGTTTACAACCCCAGTTACAAGTAAAACTAGCTAAAATGTGCCTGGCTGCTGTTCACTGAAAAGCTCATTCTGGGTACATTTTTGGTATACATTTGCTTCTGCAGGGTCAGCTGAGCAGTGAATTTCTACTTAACTACCCCCTATCAGGAGAGACCTCAGGGCTGCATCTTTTGAGCGCAGTACTGAGCCTGAAAAGCGTTTACAACCCCAGTTACAAGTAAAACTAGCTAAAATGTGCCTGGCTGCTGTTCACTGAAAAGCTCATTCTGGGTACATTTTTGGTATACATTTGCTTCTGCCGGGTCAGCTGAGCAGTGAATTTCTACTTAACTACCTCCTATCAGGAGAGACCTCAGGGCTGCATCTTTTGAGCGCAGTACTGAGCCTGAAAAGCGTTTACAACCCCACTTACAAGTAAAACTAGCTAAAATGTGCCTGGCTGCTGTTCACTGAAAAGCTCATTCTGGGTACATTTTTGGTATACATTTGCTTCTGCCGGGTCAGCTGAGCAGTGAATTTCTACTTAACTACCCCCTATCAGGAGAGACCTCAGGGCTGCATCTTTTGAGTGCAGTACTGAGCCTGAAAAGCGTTTACAACCCCACTTACAAGTAAAACTAGCTAAAATGTGCCTGGCTGCTGTTCACTGAAAAGCTCATTCTGGGTACATTTTTGGAATACATTTGCTTCTGCCGGGTCAGCTGAGCAGTGAATTTCTACTTAACTACCCCCTATCAGGAGAGACCTCAGGGCTGCATCTTTTGAGCGCAGTACTGAGCCTGAAAAGCGTTTACAACCCCACTTACAAGTAAAACTAGCTAAAATGTGCCTGGCTGCTGTTCACTGAAAAGCTCATTCTGGGTACATTTTTGGTATACATTTGCTTCTGCCGGGTCAGCTGAGCAGTGAATTTCTACTTAACTACCCCCTATCAGGAGAGACCTCAGGGCTGCATCTTTTGAGCGCAGTACTGAGCCTGAAAAGCGTTTACAACCCCACTTACAAGTAAAACTAGCTAAAATGTGCCTGGCTGCTGTTCACTGAAAAGCTCATTCTGGGTACATTTTTGGTATACATTTGCTTCTGCCGGGTCAGCTGAGCAGTGAAATTCTACTTAACTACCCCCTATCAGGAGAGACCTCAGGGCTGCATCTTTTGAGCGCAGTACTGAGCCTGAAAAGCGTTTACAACCCCAGTTACAAGTAAAACTAGCTAAAATGTGCCTGGCTGCTGTTCACTGAAAAGCTCATTCTGGGTACATTTTTGGTATACGTTTGCTTCTGCAGGGTCAGCTGAGCAGTGAATTTCTACTTAACTACCTCCTATCAGGAGAGACCTCAGGGCTGCATCTTTTGAGCGCAGTACTGAGCCTGAAAAGCGTTTACAACCCCACTTACAAGTAAAACTAGCTAAAATGTGCCTGGCTGCTGTTCACTGAAAAGCTCATTCTGGGTACATTTTTGGTATACATTTGCTTCTGCCGGGTCAGCTGAGCAGTGAATTTCTACTTAACTATCTCCTATCAGGAGAGACCTCAGGGCTGCATCTTTTGAGCGCAGTACTGAGCCTGAAAAGCATTTACAACCCCAGTCACAAGTAAAACTAGCTAAAATGTGCCTGGCTGCTGTTCACTGAAAAGCTCATTCTGGGTACATTTTTGGTATACATTTGCTTCTGCCGGGTCAGCTGAGCAGTGAATTTCTACTTAACTACCTCCTATCAGGAGAGACCTCAGGGCTGCATCTTTTGAGCGCAGTACTGAGCCTGAAAACCGTTTACAACCCCAGTTACAAGTAAAACTAGCTAAAATGTGCCTGGCTGCTATTCACTGAAAAGCTCATTCTGGGTACATTTTTGGTATACATTTGCTTCTGCCGGGTCAGCTGAGCAGTGAATTTCTACTTAACTACCTCCTATCAGGAGAGACCTCAGGGCTGCATCTTTTGAGTGCAGTACTGAGCCTGAAAAGCGTTTACAACCCCACTTACAAGTAAAACTAGCTAAAATGTGCCTGGCTGCTGTTCACAGAAAAGCTAATTCTGGGTACATTTTTGGTATACATTTGCTTCTGCCGGGTCAGCTGAGCAGTGAATTTCTACTTAACTACCCCCTATCAGGAGAGACCTCAGGGCTGCATCTTTTGAGCGCAGTACTGAGCCTGAAAAGCGTTTACAACCCCAGTTACAAGTAAAACTAGCTAAAATGTGCCTGGCTGCTGTTCACTGAAAAGCTCATTCTGGGTACATTTTTGGTATACATTTGCTTCTGCCGGGTCAGCTGAGCAGTGAATTTCTACTTAACTACCTCCTATCAGGAGAGACCTCAGGGCTGCATCTTTTGAGCGCAGTACTGAGCCTGAAAAGCGTTTCCAACCCCACTTACAAGTAAAACTAGCTAAAATGTGCCTGGCTGCTGTTCACTGAAAAGCTCATTCTGGGTACATTTTTGGTATACATTTGCTTCTGCCGGGTCAGCTGAGCAGTGAATTTCTACTTAACTACCCCCTATCAGGAGAGACCACAGGGCTGCATCTTTTGAGCGCAGTACTGAGCCTGAAAAGCGTTTACAACCCCAGTTACAAGTAAAACTAGCTAAAATGTGCCTGGCTGCTGTTCACTGAAAAGCTCATTCTGGGTACATTTTTGGTATACATTTGCTTCTGCCGGGTCAGCTGAGCAGTGAATTTCTACTTAACTACCCCCTATCAGGAGAGACCTCAGGGCTGCATCTTTTGAGCGCAGTACTGAGCCTGAAAAGCCTTTACAACCCCACTTACAAGTAAAACTAGCTAAAATGTGCCTGGCTGCTGTTCACTGAAAAGCTCATTCTGGGTACATTTTTGGTATACATTTGCTTCTGCCGGGTCAGCTGAGCAGTGAATTTCTACTTAACTATCTCCTATCAGGAGAGACCTCAGGATGCATCTTTTGAGCGCAGTACTGAGCCTGAAAAGCGTTTACAACCCCACTTACAAGTAAAACTAGCTAAAATGTGCCTGGCTGCTGTTCACTGAAAAGCTCATTCTGGGTAAATTTTTGGTATACATTTGCTTCTGCCGGGTCAGCTGAGCAGTGAATTTCTACTTAACTACCTACTATCAGGAGAGACCTCAGGGCTGCATCTTTTGAGCGCAGTACTGAGCCTGAAAAGCGTTTACAACCCCAGTCACAAGTAAAACTAGCTAAAATGTGCCTGGCTGCTGTTCACTGAAAAGCTCATTCTGGGTACATTTTTGGTATACATTTGCTTCTGCCGGGTCAGCTGAGCAGTGAATTTCTACTTAACTACCTCCTATCAGGAGAGACCTCAGGGCTGCATCTTTTGAGCGCAGTACTGAGCCTGAAAAGCCTTTACAACCCCACTTACAAGTAAAACTAGCTAAAATGTGCCTGGCTGCTGTTCACTGAAAAGCTCATTCTGGGTACATTTTTGGTATACATTTGCTTCTGCCGGGTCAGCTGAGCAGTGAATTTCTACTTAACTATCCCCTATCAGGAGAGACCTCAGGGCTGCATCTTTTGAGCGCAGTACTGAGCCTGAAAAGCGTTTACAACCCCACTTACAAGTAAAACTAGCTAAAATGTGCCTGGCTGCTGTTCACTGAAAAGCTCATTCTGGGTAAATTTTTGGTATACATTTGCTTCTGCCGGGTCAGCTGAGCAGTGAATTTCTACTTAACTACCTCCTATCAGGAGAGACCTCAGGGCTGCATCTTTTGAGCGCAGTACTGAGCCTGAAAAGCGTTTACAACCCCACTTACAAGTAAAACTAGCTAAAATGTGCCTGGCTGCTGTTCACTGAAAAGCTCATTCTGGGTACATTTTTGGTATACATTTGCTTCTGCCGGGTCAGCTGAGCAGTGAATTTCTACTTAACTACCCCCTATCAGGAGAGACCTCAGGGCTGCATCTTTTGAGCGCAGTACTGAGCCTGAAAAGCGTTTACAACCCCACTTACAAGTAAAACTAGCTAAAATGTGCCTGGCTGCTGTTCACTGAAAAGCTCATTCTGGGTACATTTTTGGTATACATTTGCTTCTGCCGGGTCAGCTGAGCAGTGAATTTCTACTTAACTACCCCCTATCAGGAGAGACCTCAGGGCTGCATCTTTTGAGCGCAGTACTGGGCCTGAAAAGCGTTTACAACCCCAGTTACAAGTAAAACTAGCTAAAATGTGCCTGGCTGCTGTTCACTGAAAAGCTCATTCTGGGTACATTTTTGGTATACATTTGCTTCTGCCGGGTCAGCTGAGCAGTGAATTTCTACTTAACTACCTCCTATCAGGAGAGACCTCAGGGCTGCATCTTTTGAGCGCAGTACTGAGCCTGAAAAGCGTTTACAACCCCAGTCACAAGTAAAACTAGCTAAAATGTGCCTGGCTGCTGTTCACTGAAAAGCTCATTCTGGGTACATTTTTGGTATACATTTGCTTCTGCCGGGTCAGCTGAGCAGTGAATTTCTACTTAACTACCTCCTATCAGGAGAGACCTCAGGGCTGCATCTTTTGAGTGCAGTACTGAGCCTGAAAAGCGTTTACAACCCCACGTACAAGTAAAACTAGCTAAAATGTGCCTGGCTGCTGTTCACTGAAAAGCTAATTCTGGGTACATTTTTGGTATACATTTGCTTCTGCCGGGTCAGCTGAGCAGTGAATTTCTACTTAACTACCCCCTATCAGGAGAGACCTCAGGGCTGCATCTTTTGAGCGCAGTACTGAGCCTGAAAAGCGTTTACAACCCCACTTACAAGTAAAACTAGCTAAAATGTGCCTGGCTGCTGTTCACTGAAAAGCTCATTCTGAGTACATTTTTGGTATACATTTGCTTCTGCCGGGTCAGCTGAGCAGTGAATGTCTACTTAACTACCCCCTATCAGGAGAGACCTCAGGGCTGCATCTTTTGAGCGCAGTACTGAGCCTGAAAAGCGTTTACAACCCCACTTACAAGTAAAACTAGCTAAAATGTGCCTGGCTGCTGTTCACTGAAAAGCTCATTCTGGGTACATTTTTGGTATACATTTGCTTCTGCCGGGTCAGCTGAGCAGTGAATTTCTACTTAACTACCCCCTATCAGGAGAGACCTCAGGGCTGCATCTTTTGAGCGCAGTACTGAACCTGAAAAGCCTTTCCAACCCCACTTACAAGTAAAACTAGCTAAAATGTGCCTGGCTGCTGTTCACTGAAAAGCTCATTCTGGGTACACTTTTGGCATACATTTGCTTCTGCCGGGTCAGCTGAGCAGTGAATTTCTACTTAACTACCCCCTATCAGGAGAGACCTCAGGGCTGCATCTTTTGAGCGCATTACTGAGCCTGAAAAGTGTTTACAACCCCAGTTACAAGTAAAACTAGCTAAAATGTGCCTGGCTGCTGTTCACTGAAAAGCTCATTCTGGGTACATTTTTGGTATACATTTGCTTTTGCTGGGTCAGCTGAGCAGTGAATTTCTACTTAACTACCCCCTATCAGGAGAGACCTCAGGGCTGCATCTTTTGAGCGCAGTACTGAGCCTGAAAAGCGTTTACAACCCCACTTACACGTAAAACTATCTAAAATGTGCCTGGCTGCTGTTCACTGGAAAGCTCATTCTGGGTACATTTTTGGTATACATTTGCTTCTGCCGGGTCAGCTGAGCAGTGAATTTCTACTTAACTACCTCCTATCAGGAGAGACCTCAGGGCTGCATCTTTTGAGCGCAGTACTGAGCCTGAAATGCGTTTACAACCCCACTTACAAGTAAAACTAGCTAAAATGTGCCTGGATGCTGTTCACTGAAAAGCTCATTCTGGGTACATTTTTGGTATACATTTGCTTCTGCCGGGTCAGCTGAGCAGTGAATTTCTACTTAACTATCTCCTATCAGGAGAGACCTCAGGGCTGCATCTTTTGAGCGCAGTACTGAGCCTGAAAAGCGTTTCCAACCCCACTTACAAGTAAAACTAGCTAAAATGTGCCTGGCTGCTGTTCACTGAAAAGCTCATTCTGGGTACATTTTTGGTATACATTTGCTTCTGCCGGGTCAGCTGAGCAGTGAATTTCTACTTAACTACCTCCTATCAGGAGAGACCTCAGGGCTGCATCTTTTGAGCGCAGTACTGAGCCTGAAAAGCGTTTACAACCCCAGTTACAAGTAAAACTAGCTAAAATGTGCCTGGCTGCTGTTCACTGAAAAGCTCATTCTGGGTACATTTTTGGTATACATTTGCTTCTGCCGGGTCAGCTGAGCAGTGAATTTCTACTCAACTGCCTCCTATCAGGAGAGACCTCAGGGCTGCATCTTTTGAGCGCAGTCCTGAGCCTGAAATCCGTTTACAACCCCAGTTACAAGTAAAACTAGCTAAAATGTGCCTGGCTGCTGTTCACTGAAAAGCTCATTCTGGGTACATTTTTGGTATACATTTGCTTCTGCTGGGTCAGCTGAGCAGTGAATTTCTACTTAACTACCTCCTATCAGGAGAGACCTCAGGGCTGCATCTTTTGAGCGCAGTACTGAGCCTGAAAACCGTTTACAACCCCAGTTACAAGTAAAACTAGCTAAAATGTGCCTGGCTGCTGTTCACTGAAAAGCTCATTCTGGGTACATTTTTGGTATACATTTGCTTCTGCCGGGTCAGCTGAGCAGTGAATTTCTACTTAACTACCCCCTATCAGGAGAGACCTCAGGGCTGCATCTTTTGAGCGCAGTACTGAGCCTGAAAACCGTTTACAACCGCAGTTACAAGTAAAACTAGCTAAAATGCGCCTGGCTGCTGTTCACTGAAAAGCTCATTCTGGGTACATTTTTGGTATACATTTGCTTCTGCCGGGTCAGCTGAGCAGTGAATTTCTACTTAACTACCCCCTATCAGGAGAGACCTCAGGGTTGCATCTTTTGAGCGCAGTACTGAGCCTGAAAAGCCTTTCCAACCCCACTTACAAGTAAAACTAGCTAAAAAGTGCCTGGCTGCTGTTCACTGAAAAGCTCATTCTGGGTACATTTTTGGTATACATTTGCTTCTGCAGGGTCAGCTGAGCAGTGAATTTCTACTTAACTACCTCCTATCAGGAGAGACCTCAGGGCTGCATCTTTTGAGTGCAGTACTGAGCCTGAAAACCGTTTACAACCCCACTTACAAGTAAAACTAGCTAAAATGTGCCTGGCTGCTGTTCACTGAAAAGCTCATTCTGGGTACATTTTTGGTATACATTTGCTTCTGCCGGGTCAGCTGAGCAGTGAATTTCTACTTAACTACCTCCTATCAGGAGAGACCTCAGGGCTGCATCTTTTGAGCGCAGTACTGAGCCTGAAAACCGTTTACAACCCCACTTACAAGTAAAACTAGCTAAAATGTGCCTGGCTGCTGTTCACTGAAAAGCTCATTCTGGGTACATTTTTGGTATACATTTGCTTCTGCCGGGTCAGCTGAGCAGTGAATTTCTACTTAACTACCTCCTATCAGGAGAGACCTCAGGGCTGCATCTTTTGAGCACAGTACTGAGCCTGAAAAGCGTTTACAACCCCACTTACAAGTAAAACTAGCTAAAATGTGCCTGGCTGCTGTTCACTGAAAAGCTCATTCTGGGTACATTTTTGGTATACATTTGCTTCTGCCGGGTCAGCTGAGCAGTGAATTTCTACTTAACTATCTCCTATCAGGAGAGACCTCAGGGCTGCATCTTTTGAGCGCAGTACTGAGCCTGAAAAGCGTTTCCAACCCCACTTACAAGTAAAACTAGCTAAAATGTGCCTGTCTGCTGTTCACTGAAAAGCTCATTCTGGGTACATTTTTGGTATACATTTGCTTCTGCCGGGTCAGCTGAGCAGTGAATTTCTACTTAACTACCTCCTATCAGGAGAGACCTCAGGGCTGCATCTTTTGAGCGCAGTACTGAGCCTGAAAAGCGTTTACAACCCCAGTCACAAGTAAAACTAGCTAAAATGTGCCTGGCTGCTGTTCACAGAAAAGCTAATTCTGGGTACATTTTTGGTATACATTTGCTTCTGCCGGGTCAGCTGAGCAGTGAATTTCTACTTAACTACCTCCTATCAGGAGAGACCTCAGGGCTGCATCTTTTGAGCGCAGTACTGAGCCTGAAAACCGTTTACAACCCCAGTTACAAGTAAAACTAGCTAAAATGTGCCTGGCTGCTATTCACTGAAAAGCTCATTCTGGGTACATTTTTGGTATACATTTGCTTCTGCTGGGTCAGCTGAGCAGTGAATTTCTACTTAACTACCTCCTATCAGGAGAGACCTCAGGGCTGCATCTTTTGAGCGCAGTACTGAGCCTGAAAAGCGTTTACAACCCCACTTACAAGTAAAACTAGCTAAAATGTGCCTGGCTGCTGTTCACTGAAAAGCTCATTCTGGGTACATTTTTGGTATACATTTGCTTCTGCCGGGTCAGCTGAGCAGTGAATTTCTACTTAACTACCCCCTATCAGGAGAGACCTCAGGGCTGCATCTTTTGAGTGCAGTACTGAGCCTGAAAAGCGTTTACAACCCCACTTACAAGTAAAACTAGCTAAAATGTGCCTGGCTGCTGTTCACTGAAAAGCAAATTCTGGGTACATTTTTGGTATACATTTGCTTCTGCCGGGTCAGCTGAGCAGTGAAATTCTACTTAACTACCCCCTATCAGGAGAGACCTCAGGGCTGCATCTTTTGAGCGCAGTACTGAGCCTGAAAAGCGTTTACAACCCCAGTTACAAGTAAAACTAGCTAAAATGTGCCTGGCTGCTGTTCACTGAAAAGCTCATTCTGGGTACATTTTTGGTATACATTTGCTTCTGCAGGGTCAGCTGAGCAGTGAATTTCTACTTAACTACCTCCTATCAGGAGAGACCTCAGGGCTGCATCTTTTGAGCGCAGTACTGAGCCTGAAAAGCGTTTACAACCCCACTTACAAGTAAAACTAGCTAAAATGTGCCTGGCTGCTGTTCACTGAAAAGCTCATTCTGGGTATTTTTTTTTGGTATACATTTTCTTCTGCCGGGTCAGCTGAGCAGTGAATTTCTACTTAACTACCTCCTATCAGGAGAGACCTCAGGGCTGCATCTTTTGAGCGCAGTACTGAGCCTGAAAAGCGTTTACAACCCCAGTCACAAGTAAAACTAGCTAAAATGTGCCTGGCTGCTGTTCACTGAAAAGCTCATTCTGGGTACATTTTTGGTATACATTTGCTTCTGCCGGGTCAGATGAGCAGTGAATTTCTACTTAACTACCTCCTATCAGGAGAGACCTCAGGGCTGCATCTTTTGAGCGCAGTACTGAGCCTGAAAACCGTTTACAACCCCAGTTACAAGTAAAACTAGCTAAAATGTGCCTGGCTGCTATTCACTGAAAAGCTCATTCTGGGTACATTTTTGGTATACATTTGCTTCTGCCGGGTCAGCTGAGCAGTGAATTTCTACCTAACTACCTCCTATCAGGAGAGACCTCAGGGCTGCATCTTTTGAGCGCAGTACTGAGCCTGAAAAGCGTTTACAACCCCAGTCACAAGTAAAACTAGCTAAAATGTGCCTGGCTGCTGTTCACTGGAAAGCTCATTCTGGGTACATTTTTGGTATACATTTGCTTCTGCCGGGTCAGCTGAGCAGTGAATTTCTACTTAACTACCTCCTATCAGGAGAGACCTCAGGGCTGCATCTTTTGAGCGCAGTACTGAGCCTGAAATGCGTTTACAACCCCACTTACAAGTAAAACTAGCTAAAATGTGCCTGGATGCTGTTCACTGAAAAGCTCATTCTGGGTACATTTTTGGTATACATTTGCTTCTGCCGGGTCAGCTGAGCAGTGAATTTCTACTTAACTACCCCCTATCAGGAGAGACCTCAGGGCTGCATCTTTTGAGCGCAGTACTGAGCCTGAAAAGCCTTTCCAACCCCAGTTACAAGTAAAACTAGCTAAAATGTGCCTGGCTGCTGTTCACTGAAAAGCTCATTCTGGGTACATTTTTGGTATACATTTGCTTCTGCCGGGTCAGCTGAGCAGTGAATTTCTACTCAACTGCCTCCTATCAGGAGAGACCTCAGGGCTGCATCTTTTGAGCGCAGTCCTGAGCCTGAAATCCGTTTACAACCCCAGTTACAAGTAAAACTAGCTAAAATGTGCCTGGCTGCTGTTCACTGAAAAGCTCATTCTGGGTACATTTTTGGTATACATTTGCTTCTGCTGGGTCAGCTGAGCAGTGAATTTTTACTTAACTACCTCCTATCAGGAGAGACCTCAGGGCTGCATCTTTTGAGCGCAGTACTGAGCCTGAAAACCGTTTACAACCCCACTTACAAGTAAAACTAGCTAAAATGTGCCTGGCTGCTGTTCACTGAAAAGCTCATTCTGGGTACATTTTTGGTATACATTTGCTTCTGCCGGGTCAGCTGAGCAGTGAATTTCTACTTAACTACCTCCTATCAGGAGAGACCTCAGGGCTGCATCTTTTGAGCACAGTACTGAGCCTGAAAAGCGTTTACAACCCCACTTACAAGTAAAACTAGCTAAAATGTGCCTGGCTGCTGTTCACTGAAAAGCTCATTCTGGGTACATTTTTGGTATACATTTGCTTCTGCCGGGTCAGCTGAGCAGTGAATTTCTACTTAACTATCTCCTATCAGGAGAGACCTCAGGGCTGCATCTTTTGAGCGCAGTACTGAGCCTGAAAAGCGTTTCCAACCCCACTTACAAGTAAAACTAGCTAAAATGTGCCTGGCTGCTGTTCACTGAAAAGCTCATTCTGGGTACATTTTTGGTATACATTTGCTTCTGCCGGGTCAGCTGAGCAGTGAATTTCTACTTAACTACCTCCTATCAGGAGAGACCTCAGAGCTGCATCTTTTGAGCGCAGTACTGAGCCTGAAAAGCGTTTACAACCCCAGTCACAAGTAAAACTAGCTAAAATGTGCCTGGCTGCTGTTCACTGAAAAGCTCATTCTGGGTACATTTTTGGTATACATTTGCTTCTGCCGGGTCAGCTGAGCAGTGAATTTCTACTTAACTACCTCCTATCAGGAGAGACCTCAGGGCTGCATCTTTTGAGCGCAGTACTGAGCCTGAAAACCGTTTACAACCCCAGTTACAAGTAAAACTAGCTAAAATGTGCCTGGCTGCTATTCACTGAAAAGCTCATTCTGGGTACATTTTTGGTATACATTTGCTTCTGCTGGGTCAGCTGAGCAGTGGATTTCTACTTAACTACCTCCTATCAGGAGAGACCTCAGGGCTGCATCTTTTGAGCGCAGTACTGAGCCTGAAAAGCGTTTACAACCCCACTTACAAGTAAAACTAGCTAAAATGTGCCTGGCTGCTGTTCACTGAAAAGCTCATTCTGGGTACATTTTTGGTATACATTTGCTTCTGCCGGGTCAGCTGAGCAGTGAATTTGTACTTAACTACCCCCTATCAGGAGAGACCTCAGGGCTGCATCTTTTGAGCGCAGTACTGAGCCTGAAAAGCGTTTACAACCCCACTTACAAGTAAAACTAGCTAAAATGTGCCTGGCTGCTGTTCACTGAAAAGCAAATTCTGGGTACATTTTTGGTATACATTTGCTTCTGCCGGGTCAGCTGAGCAGTGAAATTCTACTTAACTACCCCCTATCAGGAGAGACCTCAGGGCTGCATCTTTTGAGCGCAGTACTGAGCCTGAAAAGCGTTTACAACTCCAGTTACAAGTAAAACTAGCTAAAATGTGCCTGGCTGCTGTTCACTGAAAAGCTCATTCTGGGTACATTTTTGGTATACATTTGCTTCTGCAGGGTCAGCTGAGCAGTGAATTTCTACTTAACTACCTCCTATCAGGAGAGACCTCAGGGCTGCATCTTTTGAGCGCAGTACTGAGCCTGAAAAGCGTTTACAACCCCACTTACAAGTAAAACTAGCTAAAATGTGCCTGGCTGCTGTTCACTGAAAAGCTCATTCTGGGTACATTTTTGGTATACATTTGCTTCTGCCGGGTCAGCTGAGCAGTGAATTTCTACTTAACTATCTCCTATCAGGAGAGACCTCAGGGCTGCATCTTTTGAGCGCAGTACTGAGCCTGAAAAGCGTTTCCAACCCCACTTACAAGTAAAACTAGCTAAAATGTGCCTGGCTGCTGTTCACTGAAAAGCTCATTCTGGGTATTTTTTTTTGGTATACATTTTCTTCTGCCGGGTCAGCTGAGCAGTGAATTTCTACTTAACTACCTCCTATCAGGAGAGACCTCAGGGCTGCATCTTTTGAGCGCAGTACTGAGCCTGAAAAGCGTTTACAACCCCAGTCACAAGTAAAACTAGCTAAAATGTGCCTGGCTGCTGTTCACTGAAAAGCTCATTCTGGGTACATTTTTGGTATACATTTGCTTCTGCCGGGTCAGCTGAGCAGTGAATTTCTACTTAACTACCTCCTATCAGGAGAGACCTCAGGGCTGCATCTTTTGAGCGCAGTACTGAGCCTGAAAACCGTTTACAACCCCAGTTACAAGTAAAACTAGCTAAAATGTGCCTGGCTGCTATTCACTGAAAAGCTCATTCTGGGTACATTTTTGGTATACATTTGCTTCTGCCGGGTCAGCTGAGCAGTGAATTTCTACCTAACTACCTCCTATCAGGAGAGACCTCAGGGCTGCATCTTTTGAGCGCAGTACTGAGCCTGAAAAGCGTTTACAACCCCAGTCACAAGTAAAACTAGCTAAAATGTGCCTGGCTGCTGTTCACTGGAAAGCTCATTCTGGGTACATTTTTGGTATACATTTGCTTCTGCCGGGTCAGCTGAGCAGTGAATTTCTACTTAACTACCTCCTATCAGGAGAGACCTCAGGGCTGCATCTTTTGAGCGCAGTACTGAGCCTGAAATGCGTTTACAACCCCACTTACAAGTAAAACTAGCTAAAATGTGCCTGGATGCTGTTCACTGAAAAGCTCATTCTGGGTACATTTTTGGTATACATTTGCTTCTGCCGGGTCAGCTGAGCAGTGAATTTCTACTTAACTATCTCCTATCAGGAGAGACCTCAGGGCTGCATCTTTTGAGCGCAGTACTGAGCCTGAAAAGCGTTTCCAACCCCACTTACAAGTAAAACTAGCTAAAATGTGCCTGGCTGCTGTTCACTGAAAAGCTCATTCTGGGTACATTTTTGGTATACATTTGCTTCTGCCGGGTCAGCTGAGCAGTGAATTTCTACTTAACTACCTCCTATCAGGAGAGACCTCAGGGCTGCATCTTTTGAGCGCAGTACTGAGCCTGAAAAGCGTTTACAACCCCAGTTACAAGTAAAACTAGCTAAAATGTGCCTGGCTGCTGTTCACTGAAAAGCTCATTCTGGGTACATTTTTGGTATACATTTGCTTCTGCCGGGTCAGCTGAGCAGTGAATTTCTACTCAACTGCCTCCTATCAGGAGAGACCTCAGGGCTGCATCTTTTGAGAGCAGTCCTGAGCCTGAAATCCGTTTACAACCCCAGTTACAAGTAAAACTAGCTAAAATGTGCCTGGCTGCTGTTCACTGAAAAGCTCATTCTGGGTACATTTTTGGTATACATTTGCTTCTGCTGGGTCAGCTGAGCAGTGAATTTCTACTTAACTACCTCCTATCAGGAGAGACCTCAGGGCTGCATCTTTTGAGCGCAGTACTGAGCCTGAAAACCGTTTACAACCCCACTTACAAGTAAAACTAGCTAAAATGTGCCTGGCTGCTGTTCACTGAAAAGCTCATTCTGGGTACATTTTTGGTATACATTTGCTTCTGCCGGGTCAGCTGAGCAGTGAATTTCTACTTAACTACCTCCTATCAGGAGAGACCTCAGGGCTGCATCTTTTGAGCACAGTACTGAGCCTGAAAAGCGTTTACAACCCCACTTACAAGTAAAACTAGCTAAAATGTGCCTGGCTGCTGTTCACTGAAAAGCTCATTCTGGGTACATTTTTGGTATACATTTGCTTCTGCCGGGTCAGCTGAGCAGTGAATTTCTACTTAACTATCTCCTATCAGGAGAGACCTCAGGGCTGCATCTTTTGAGCGCAGTACTGAGCCTGAAAAGCGTTTCCAACCCCACTTACAAGTAAAACTAGCTAAAATGTGCCTGGCTGCTGTTCACTGAAAAGCTCATTCTGGGTACATTTTTGGTATACATTTGCTTCTGCCGGGTCAGCTGAGCAGTGAATTTCTACTTAACTACCTCCTATCAGGAGAGACCTCAGGGCTGCATCTTTTGAGCGCAGTACTGAGCCTGAAAAGCGTTTACAACCCCAGTCACAAGTAAAACTAGCTAAAATGTGCCTGGCTGCTGTTCACAGAAAAGCTAATTCTGGGTACATTTTTGGTATACATTTGCTTCTGCCGGGTCAGCTGAGCAGTGAATTTCTACTTAACTACCTCCTATCAGGAGAGACCTCAGGGCTGCATCTTTTGAGCGCAGTACTGAGCCTGAAAACCGTTTACAACCCCAGTTACAAGTAAAACTAGCTAAAATGTGCCTGGCTGCTATTCACTGAAAAGCTCATTCTGGGTACATTTTTGGTATACATTTGCTTCTGCTGGGTCAGCTGAAAAGTGAATTTCTACTTAACTACCTCCTATCAGGAGAGACCTCAGGGCTGCATCTTTTGAGCGCAGTACTGAGCCTGAAAAGCGTTTACAACCCCACTTACAAGTAAAACTAGCTAAAATGTGCCTGGCTGCTGTTCACTGAAAAGCTCATTCTGGGTACATTTTTGGTATACATTTGCTTCTGCCGGGTCAGCTGAGCAGTGAATTTCTACTTAACTACCCCCTATCAGGAGAGACCTCAGGGCTGCATCTTTTGAGCGCAGTACTGAGCCTGAAAAGCGTTTACAACCCCACTTACAAGTAAAACTAGCTAAAATGTGCCTGGCTGCTGTTCACTGAAAAGCTCATTCTGGGTACATTTTTGGTATACATTTGCTTCTGCCGGGTCAGCTGAGCAGTGAAATTCTACTTAACTACCCCCTATCAGGAGAGACCTCAGGGCTGCATCTTTTGAGCGCAGTACTGAGCCTGAAAAGCGTTTACAACCCCAGTTACAAGTAAAACTAGCTAAAATGTGCCTGGCTGCTGTTCACTGAAAAGCTCATTCTGGGTACATTTTTGGTATACATTTGCTTCTGCAGGGTCAGCTGAGCAGTGAATTTCTACTTAACTACCTCCTATCAGGAGAGACCTCAGGGCTGCATCTTTTGAGCGCAGTACTGAGCCTGAAAAGCGTTTACAACCCCACTTACAAGTAAAACTAGCTAAAATGTGCCTGGCTGCTGTTCACTGAAAAGCTCATTCTGGGTACATTTTTGGTATACATTTGCTTCTGCCGGGTCAGCTGAGCAGTGAATTTCTACTTAACTATCTCCTATCAGGAGAGACCTCAGGGCTGCATCTTTTGAGCGCAGTACTGAGCCTGAAAAGCGTTTCCAACCCCACTTACAAGTAAAACTAGCTAAAATGTGCCTGGCTGCTGTTCACTGAAAAGCTCATTCTGGGTATTTTTTTTTGGTATACATTTGCTTCTGCCGGGTCAGCTGAGCAGTGAATTTCTACTTAACTACCTCCTATCAGGAGAGACCTCAGGGCTGCATCTTTTGAGCGCAGTACTGAGCCTGAAAAGCGTTTACAACCCCAGTCACAAGTAAAACTAGCTAAAATGTGCCTGGCTGCTGTTCACTGAAAAGCTCATTCTGGGTACATTTTTGGTATACATTTGCTTCTGCCGGGTCAGCTGAGCAGTGAATTTCTACTTAACTACCTCCTATCAGGAGAGACCTCAGGGCTGCATCTTTTGAGCGCAGTACTGAGCCTGAAAACCGTTTACAACCCCAGTTACAAGTAAAACTAGCTAAAATGTGCCTGGCTGCTATTCACTGAAAAGCTCATTCTGGGTACATTTTTGGTATACATTTGCTTCTGCCGGGTCAGCTGAGCAGTGAATTTCTACCTAACTACCTCCTATCAGGAGAGACCTCAGGGCTGCATCTTTTGAGCGCAGTACTGAGCCTGAAAACCGTTTACAACCCCAGTTACAAGTAAAACTAGCTAAAATGTGCCTGGCTGCTATTCACTGAAAAGCTCATTCTGGGTACATTTTTGGTATACATTTGCTTCGGCCGGGTCAGCTGAGCAGTGAATTTCTACTTAACTACCTCCTATCAGGAGAGACCTCAGGGCTGCATCTTTTGAGTGCAGTACTGAGCCTGAAAAGCGTTTACAACCCCACTTACAAGTAAAACTAGCTAAAATGTGTCTGGCTGCTGTTCACAGAAAAGCTAATTCTGGGTACATTTTTGGTATACATTTGCTTCTGCCGGGTCAGCTGAGCAGTGAATTTCTACTTAACTACCTCCTATCAGGAGAGACCTCAGGGCTGCATCTTTTGAGCGCAGTACTGAGCCTGAAAAGCGTTTACAACCCCACTTACAAGTAAAACTAGCTAAAATGTGCCTGGCTGCTGTTCACTGAAAAGCTCATTCTGGGTACATTTTTGGTATACATTTGCTTCTACCGGGTCAGCTGAGCAGTGAATTTCTACTTAACTACCCCCTATCAGGAGAGACCTCAGGGCTGCATCTTTTGAGCGCAGTACTGAGCCTGAAAAGCGTTTACAACCCCACTTACAAGTAAAACTAGCTAAAATGTGCCTGGCTGCTGTTTACTGAAAAGCTCATTCTGGGTACATTTTTGGTATACATTTGCTTCTGCCGGGTCAGCTGAGCAGTGAATTTCTACTTAACTACCCCCTATCAGGAGAGACCTCAGGGCTGCATCTTTTGAGCGCAGTACTGAGCCTGAAAAGCGTTTACAACCCCAGTTACAAGTAAAACTAGCTAAAATGTGCCTGGCTGCTGTTCACTGAAAAGCTCATTCTGGGTACATTTTTGGTATACATTTGCTTCTGCCGGGTCAGCTGAGCAGTGAATTTCTACTTAACTACCTCCTATCAGGAGAGACCTCAGGGCTGCATCTTTTGAGAGCAGTACTGAGCCTGAAAAGCGTTTCCAACCCCACTTACAAGTAAAACTAGCTAAAATGTGCCTGGCTGCTGTTCACTGAAAAGCTCATTCTGGGTACATTTTTGGTATACATTTGCTTCTGCCGGGTCAGCTGAGCAGTGAATTTCTACTTAACTACCCCCTATCAGGAGAGACCTCAGGGCTGCATCTTTTGAGCGCAGTACTGAGCCTGAAAAGCGTTTACAACCCCAGTTACAAGTAAAACTAGCTAAAATGTGCCTGGCTGCTGTTCACTGAAAAGCTCATTCTGGGTACATTTTTGGTATACATTTGCTTCTGCCGGGTCAGCTGAGCAGTGAATTTCTACTTAACTACCTACTATCAGGAGAGACCTCAGGGCTGCATCTTTTGAGCGCAGTACTGAGCCTGAAAAGCGTTTACAACCCCAGTCACAAGTAAAACTAGCTAAAATGTGCCTGGCTGCTGTTCACTGAAAAGCTCATTCTGGGTACATTTTTGGTATACATTTGCTTCTGCCGGGTCAGCTGAGCAGTGAATTTCTACTTAACTACCTCCTATCAGGAGAGACCTCAGGGCTGCATCTTTTGAGCGCAGTACTGAGCCTGAAAAGCGTTTACAACCCCACTTACAAGTAAAACTAGCTAAAATGTGCCTGGCTGCTGTTCACTGAAAAGCTCATTCTGGGTACATTTTTGGTATACATTTGCTTCTGCCGGCTCAGCTGAGCAGTGAATTTCTACTTAACTACCCCCTATCAGGAGAGACCTCAGGGCTGCATCTTTTGAGTGCAGTACTGAGCCTGAAAAGCGTTTACAACCCCAGTTACAAGTAAAACTAGCTAAAATGTGCCTGGCTGCTGTTCACTGAAAAGCTCATTCTGGGTACATTTTTGGTATACATTTGCTTCTGCCGGGTCAGCTGAGCAGTGAATTTCTACTTAACTACCTCCTATCAGGAGAGACCTCAGGGCTGCATCTTTTGAGCGCAGTACTGAGCCTGAAAAGCGTTTACAACCCCACTTACAAGTAAAACTAGCTAAAATGTGCCTGGCTGCTGTTCACTGAAAAGCTCATTCTGGGTAAATTTTTGGTATACATTTGCTTCTGCCGGGTCAGCTGAGCAGTGAATTTCTACTTAACTACCTACTATCAGGAGAGACCTCAGGGCTGCATCTTTTGAGCGCAGTACTGAGCCTGAAAAGCGTTTACAACCCCAGTCACAAGTAAAACTAGCTAAAATGTGCCTGGCTGCTGTTCACTGAAAAGCTCATTCTGGGTACATTTTTGGTATACATTTGCTTCTGCCGGGTCAGCTGAGCAGTGAATTTCTACTTAACTACCTCCTATCAGGAGAGACCTCAGGGCTGCATCTTTTGAGCGCAGTACTGAGCCTGAAAAGCGTTTACAACCCCACTTACAAGTAAAACTAGCTAAAATGTGCCTGGCTGCTGTTCACTGAAAAGCTCATTCTGGGTACATTTTTGGTATACATTTGCTTCTGCCGGGTCAGCTGAGCAGTGAATTTCTACTTAACTACCCCCTATCAGGAGAGACCTCAGGGCTGCATCTTTTGAGCGCAGTACTGAGCCTGAAAAGCGTTTACAACCCCAGTTACAAGTAAAACTAGCTAAAATGTGCCTGGCTGCTGTTCACTGCAAAGCTCATTCTGGGTACATTTTTGGTATACATTTGCTTCTGCCGGGTCAGCTGAGCAGTGAATTTCTACTTAACTACCTCCTATCAGGAGAGACCTCAGGGCTGCATCTTTTGAGCGCAGTACTGAGCCTGAAAAGCGTTTACAACCCCACTTACAAGTAAAACTAGCTAAAATGTGCCTGGCTGCTGTCACTGAAAAGCTCATTCTGGGTACATTTTTGGTATACATTTGCTTCTGCCGGGTCAGCTGAGCAGTGAATTTCTACTTAACTACCCCCTATCAGGAGAGACCTCAGGGCTGCATCTTTTGAGCGCAGTACTGAGCCTGAAAAGCGTTTACAACCCCACTTACAAGTAAAACTAGCTAAAATGTGCCTGGCTGCTGTTCACTGAAAAGCTCATTCTGGGTACATTTTTGGTATACATTTGCTTCTGCCGGGTCAGCTGAGCAGTGAATTTCTACTTAACTACCCCCTATCAGGAGAGACCTCAGGGCTGCATCTTTTGAGCGCAGTACTGGGCCTGAAAAGCGTTTACAACCCCAGTTACAAGTAAAACTAGCTAAAATGTGCCTGGCTGCTGTTCACTGAAAAGCTCATTCTGGGTACATTTTTGGTATACATTTGCTTCTGCCGGGTCAGCTGAGCAGTGAATTTCTACTTAACTACCTCCTATCAGGAGAGACCTCAGGGCTGCATCTTTTGAGCGCAGTACTGAGCCTGAAAAGCGTTTACAACCCCAGTCACAAGTAAAACTAGCTAAAATGTGCCTGGCTGCTGTTCACTGAAAAGCTCATTCTGGGTACATTTTTGGTATACATTTGCTTCTGCCGGGTCAGCTGAGCAGTGAATTTCTACTTAACTACCTCCTATCAGGAGAGACCTCAGGGCTGCATCTTTTGAGTGCAGTACTGAGCCTGAAAAGCGTTTACAACCCCACGTACAAGTAAAACTAGCTAAAATGTGCCTGGCTGCTGTTCACTGAAAAGCTAATTCTGGGTACATTTTTGGTATACATTTGCTTCTGCCGGGTCAGCTGAGCAGTGAATTTCTACTTAACTACCCCCTATCAGGAGAGACCTCAGGGCTGCATCTTTTGTGCGCAGTACTGAGCCTGAAAAGCGTTTACAACCCCACTTACAAGTAAAACTAGCTAAAATGTGCCTGGCTGCTGTTCACTGAAAAGCTCATTCTGAGTACATTTTTGGTATACATTTGCTTCTGCCGGGTCAGCTGAGCAGTGAATTTCTACTTAACTACCCCCTATCAGGAGAGACCTCAGGGCTGCATCTTTTGAGCGCAGTACTGAGCCTGAAAAGCATTTACAACCCCACTTACAAGTAAAACTAGCTAAAATGTGCCTGGCTGCTGTTCACTGAAAAGCTCATTCTGGGTACATTTTTGGTATACATTTGATTCTGCCGGGTCAGCTGAGCAGTGAATTTCTACTTAACTACCCCCTATCAGGAGAGACCTCAGGGCTGCATCTTTTGAGCGCAGTACTGAGCCTGAAAAGCCTTTCCAACCCCACTTACAAGTAAAACTAGCTAAAATGTGCCTGGCTGCTGTTCACTGAAAAGCTCATTCTGGGTACACTTTTGGTATACATTTGCTTCTGCCGGGTCAGCTGAGCAGTGAATTTCTACTTAACTACCCCCTATCAGGAGAGACCTCAGGGCTGCATCTTTTGAGCGCATTACTGAGCCTGAAAAGTGTTTACAACCCCAGTTACAAGTAAAACTAGCTAAAATGTGCCTGGCTGCTGTTCACTGAAAAGCTCATTCTGGGTACATTTTTGGTATACATTTGCTTTTGCCGGGTCAGCTGAGCAGTGAATTTCTACTTAACTACCCCCTATCAGGAGAGACCTCAGGGCTGCATCTTTTGAGCGCAGTACTGAGCCTGAAAAGCGTTTACAACCCCACTTACACGTAAAACTAGCTAAAATGTGCCTGGCTGCTGTTCACTGGAAAGCTCATTCTGGGTACATTTTTGGTATACATTTGCTTCTGCCGGGTCAGCTGAGCAGTGAATTTCTACTTAACTACCTCCTATCAGGAGAGACCTCAGGGCTGCATCTTTTGAGCGCAGTACTGAGCCTGAAATGCGTTTACAACCCCACTTACAAGTAAAACTAGCTAAAATGTGCCTGGATGCTGTTCACTGAAAAGCTCATTCTGGGTACATTTTTGGTATACATTTGCTTCTGCCGGGTCAGCTGAGCAGTGAATTTCTACTTAACTATCTCCTATCAGGAGAGACCTCAGGGCTGCATCTTTTGAGCGCAGTACTGAGCCTGAAAAGCGTTTCCAACCCCACTTACAAGTAAAACTAGCTAAAATGTGCCTGGCTGCTGTTCACTGAAAAGCTCATTCTGGGTACATTTTTGGTATACATTTGCTTCTGCCGGGTCAGCTGAGCAGTGAATTTCTACTTAACTACCTCCTATCAGGAGAGACCTCAGGGCTGCATCTTTTGAGCGCAGTACTGAGCCTGAAAAGCGTTTACAACCCCAGTTACAAGTAAAACTAGCTAAAATGTGCCTGGCTGCTGTTCACTGAAAAGCTCATTCTGGGTACATTTTTGGTATACATTTGCTTCTGCCGGGTCAGCTGAGCAGTGAATTTCTACTCAACTGCCTCCTATCAGGAGAGACCTCAGGGCTGCATCTTTTGAGCGCAGTCCTGAGCCTGAAATCCGTTTACAACCCCAGTTACAAGTAAAACTAGCTAAAATGTGCCTGGCTGCTGTTCACTGAAAAGCTCATTCTGGGTACATTTTTGGTATACATTTGCTTCTGCTGGGTCAGCTGAGCAGTGAATTTCTACTTAACTACCTCCTATCAGGAGAGACCTCAGGGCTGCATCTTTTGAGCGCAGTACTGAGCCTGAAAACCGTTTACAACCCCAGTTACAAGTAAAACTAGCTAAAATGTGCCTGGCTGCTGTTCACTGAAAAGCTCATTCTGGGTACATTTTTGGTATACATTTGCTTCTGCCGGGTCAGCTGAGCAGTGAATTTCTACTTAACTACCCCCTATCAGGAGAGACCTCAGGGCTGCATCTTTTGAGCGCAGTACTGAGCCTGAAAACCGTTTACAACCGCAGTTACAAGTAAAACTAGCTAAAATGTGCCTGGCTGCTGTTCACTGAAAAGCTCATTCTGGGTACATTTTTGGTATACATTTGCTTCTGCCGGGTCAGCTGAGCAGTGAATTTCTACTTAACTACCCCCTATCAGGAGAGACCTCAGGGCTGCATCTTTTGAGCGCAGTACTGAGCCTGAAAAGCCTTTCCAACCCCACTTACAAGTAAAACTAGCTAAAAAGTGCCTGGCTGCTGTTCACTGAAAAGCTCATTCTGGGTACATTTTTGGTATACATTTGCTTCTGCAGGGTCAGCTGAGCAGTGAATTTCTACTTAACTACCTCCTATCAGGAGAGACCTCAGGGCTGCATCTTTTGAGTGCAGTACTGAGCCTGAAAACCGTTTACAACCCCACTTACAAGTAAAACTAGCTAAAATGTGCCTGGCTGCTGTTCACTGAAAAGCTCATTCTGGGTACATTTTTGGTATACATTTGCTTCTGCCGGGTCAGCTGAGCAGTGAATTTCTACTTAACTACCTCCTATCAGGAGAGACCTCAGGGCTGCATCTTTTGAGCGCAGTACTGAGCCTGAAAACCGTTTACAACCCCACTTACAAGTAAAACTAGCTAAAATGTGCCTGGCTGCTGTTCACTGAAAAGCTCATTCTGGGTACATTTTTGGTATACATTTGCTTCTGCCGGGTCAGCTGAGCAGTGAATTTCTACTTAACTACCTCCTATCAGGAGAGACCTCAGGGCTGCATCTTTTGAGCGCAGTACTGAGCCTGAAAAGCGTTTACAACCCCACTTACAAGTAAAACTAGCTAAAATGTGCCTGGCTGCTGTTCACTGAAAAGCTCATTCTGGGTAAATTTTTGGTATACATTTGCTTCTGCCGGGTCAGCTGAGCAGTGAATTTCTACTTAACTATCTCCTATCAGGAGAGACCTCAGGGCTGCATCTTTTGAGCGCAGTACTGAGCCTGAAAAGCGTTTCCAACCCCACTTACAAGTAAAACTAGCTAAAATGTGCCTGGCTGCTGTTCACTGAAAAGCTCATTCTGGGTATATTTTTGGTATACATTTGCTTCTGCCGGGTCAGCTGAGCAGTGAATTTCTACTTAACTACCTCCTATCAGGAGAGACCTCAGGGCTGCATCTTTTGAGCGCAGTACTGAGCCTGAAAAGCCTTTACAACCCCAGTTACAAGTAAAACTAGCTAAATCGTGCCTGGCTGCTGTTCACTGAAAAGCTCATTCTGGGTACATTTTTGGTATACATTTGCTTCTGCCGGGTCAGCTGAGCAGTGAATTTCTACTTATCTACCTCCTATCAGGAGAGACCTCAGGGCTGCATCTTTTGAGCGCAGTACTGAGCCTGAAAAGCGTTTACAACCCCAGTTACAAGTAAAACTAGCTAAAATGTGCCTGGCTGCTGTTCAATGAAAAGCTCATTCTGGGTACATTTTTGGTATACATTTGCTTCTGCCGGGTCAGCTGAGCAGTGAATTTCTACTTAACTACCCCCTATCAGGAGAGACCTCAGGGCTGCATCTTTTGAGCGCAGTTCTGAGCCTGAAAACCGTTTACAACCCCAGTTACGAGTAAAACTAGCTAAAATGTGCCTGGCTGCTGTTCACTGAAAAGCTCATTCTGGGTACATTTTTGGTATACATTTGCTTCTGCCGGGTCAGATGAGCAGTGAATTTCTACTTAACTACCTCCTATCAGGAGAGACCTCAGGTCTGCATCTTTTGAGCGCAGTACTGAGCCTGAAAAGCGTTTACAACCCCAGTTACGAGTATAACTAGCTAAAATGTGCCTGGCTGCTGTTCACTGAAAAGCTCATTCTGGGTACATTTTTGGTATACATTTGCTTCTGCCGGGTCAGCTGAGCAGTGAATTTCTACTTAACTACCCCCTATCTGGAGAGACCTCAGGGCTGCATCTTTTGAGCGCAGTACTGAGCCTGAAAACCGTTTACAACCCCAGTTACAAGTAAAACTAGCTAAAATGTGCCTGGCTGCTGTTCACTGAAAAGCTCATTCTGGGTACATTTTTGGTATACATTTGCTTCTGCCGGGTCAGCTAAGCAGTGAATTTCTACTTAACTACCTCCTATCAGGAGAGACCTCAGGGCTGCATCTTTTGAGCGCAGTACTGAGCCTGAAAAGCGTTTACAACCCCAGTTACAAGTAAAACTAGCTAAATCGTGCCTGGCTGCTGTTCACTGAAAAGCTCATTCTGGGTACATTTTTGGTATACATTTGCTTCTGCCGGGTCAGCTGAGCAGTGAATTTCTACTTAACTACCTCCTATCAGGAGAGACCTCAGGGCTGCATCTTTTGAGCGCAGTACTGAGCCTGAAAACCGTTTACAACCCCACTTACAAGTAAAACTAGCTAAAATGTGCCTGGCTGCTGTTCACTGAAAAGCTCATTCTGGGTACATTTTTGGTATACATTTGCTTCTGCCGGGTCAGCTGAGCAGTGAATTTCTACTTAACTACCTCCTATCAGGAGAGACCTCAGGGCTGCATCTTTTGAGCGCAGTACTGAGCCTGAAAAGCGTTTACAACCCCACTTACAAGTAAAACTAGCTAAAATGTGCCTGGCTGCTGTTCACTGAAAAGCTCATTCTGGGTACATTTTTGGTATACATTTGCTTCTGCCGGGTCAGCTGAGCAGTGAATTTCTACTTAACTACCCCCTATCAGGAGAGACCTCAGGGC
Organism: Lissotriton vulgaris; assembly: GCF_964263255.1. NCBI lineage: Eukaryota > Metazoa > Chordata > Amphibia > Caudata > Salamandridae > Lissotriton > Lissotriton vulgaris. The sequence goes on along the minus strand of NW_028244423.1, from coordinate 6,399 downwards.
TGCATCTTTTGAGCGCAGTACTGAGCCTGAAAAGCCTTTCCAACCCCACTTACAAGTAAAACTAGCTAAAATGTGCCTGGCTGCTGTTCACTGAAAAGCTCATTCTGGGTGCATTTTTGGTATACATTTGCTTCTGCCGGGTCAGCTGAGCAGTGAATTTCTACTTAACTACCCCCTATCAGGAGAGACCTCAGGGCTGCATCTTTTGAGCGCAGTACTGAGCCTGAAAAGTGTTTACAACCCCAGTTACAAGTAAAACTAGCTAAAATGTGCCTGGCTGCTGTTCACTGAAAAGCTCATTCTGGGTACATTTTTGGTATACATTTGCTTCTGCCGGGTCAGCTGAGCAGTGAATTTCTACTTAACTACCCCCTATCAGGAGAGACCTCAGGGCTGCATCTTTTGAGCGCAGTACTGGGCCTGAAAAGCGTTTACAACCCCAGTTACAAGTAAAACTAGCTAAAATGTGCCTGGCTGCTGTTCACTGAAAAGCTCATTCTGGGTACATTTTTGGTATACATTTGCTTCTGCCGGGTCAGCTGAGCAGTGAATTTCTACTTAACTACCTCCTATCAGGAGAGACCTCAGGGCTGCATCTTTTGAGCGCAGTACTGAGCCTGAAAAGCGTTTACAACCCCACTTACAAGTAAAACTAGCTAAAATGTGCCTGGCTGCTGTTCACTGAAAAGCTCATTCTGGGTACATTTTTGGTATACATTTGCTTCTGCCGGGTCAGCTGAGCAGTGAATTTCTACTTAACTATCTCCTATCAGGAGAGACCTCAGGGCTGCATCTTTTGAGCGCAGTACTGAGCCTGAAAAGCATTTCCAACCCCACTTACAAGTAAAACTAGCTAAAATGTGCCTGGCTGCTGTTCACTGAAAAGCTCATTCTGGGTACATTTTTGGTATACATTAGCTTCTGCCGGGTCAGCTGAGCAGTGAATTTCTACTTAACTACCTCCTATCAGGAGAGACCTCAGGGCTGCATCTTTTGAGCGCAGTACTGAGCCTGAGAAGCGTTTACAACCCCAGTTACAAGTAAAACTAGCTAAAATGTGCCTGGCTGCTGTTCACTGAAAAGCTCATTCTGGGTACATTTTTGGTATACATTTGCTTCTGCCGGGTCAGCTGAGCAGTGAATTTCTACTTAACTACCTCCTATCAGGAGAGACCTCAGGGCTGCATCTTTTGAGCGCAGTCCTGAGCCTGAAATCCGTTTACAACCCCAGTTACAAGTAAAACTAGCTAAAATGTGCTTGGTGGCTGATCACTGAAAAGCTCATTCTGGGTACATTTTTGGTATACATTTGCTTCTGCCGGGTCAGCTGAGCAGTGAATTTCTACTTAACTACCCCCTATCAGGAGAGACCTCAGGGCTGCATCTTTTGAGCGCAGTACTGAGCCTGAAAAGCCTTTCCAACCCCACTTACAAGTAAAACTAGCTAAAAAGTGCCTGGCTGCTGTTCACTGAAAAGCTCATTCTGGGTACATTTTTGGTATACATTTGCTTCTGCAGGGTCAGCTGAGCAGTGAATTTCTACTTAACTACCTCCTATCAGGAGAGACCTCAGGGCTGCATCTTTTGAGCGCAGTACTGAGCCTGAAAACCGTTTACAACCCCACTTACAAGTAAAACTAGCTAAAATGTGCCTGGCTGCTGTTCACTGAAAAGCTCATTCTGGGTACATTTTTGGTATACATTTGCTTCTGCCGGGTCAGCTGAGCAGTGAATTTCTACTTAACTACCTCCTATCAGGAGAGACCTCAGGGCTGCATCTTTTGAGCGCAGTACTGAGCCTGAAAACCGTTTACAACCCCACTTACAAGTAAAACTAGCTAAAATGTGCCTGGCTGCTGTTCACTGAAAAGCTCATTCTGGGTACATTTTTGGTATACATTTGCTTCTGCCGGGTCAGCTGAGCAGTGAATTTCTACTTAACTACCTCCTATCAGGAGAGACCTCAGGGCTGCATCTTTTGAGCGCAGTACTGAGCCTGAAAAGCGTTTACAACCCCACTTACAAGTAAAACTAGCTAAAATGTGCCTGGCTGCTGTTCACTGAAAAGCTCATTCTGGGTACATTTTTGGTATACATTTGCTTCTGCCGGGTCAGCTGAGCAGTGAATTTCTACTTAACTATCTCCTATCAGGAGAGACCTCAGGGCTGCATCTTTTGAGCGCAGTACTGAGCCTGAAAAGCGTTTCCAACCCCACTTACAAGTAAAACTAGCTAAAATGTGCCTGGCTGCTGTTCACTGAAAAGCTCATTCTGGGTACATTTTTGGTATACATTTGCTTCTGCCGGGTCAGCTGAGCAGTGAATTTCTACTTAACTACCTCCTATCAGGAGAGACCTCAGGGCTGCATCTTTTGAGCGCAGTACTGAGCCTGAAAAGCGTTTACAACCCCAGTTACAAGTAAAACTAGCTAAATCGTGCCTGGCTGCTGTTCACTGAAAAGCTCATTCTGGGTACATTTTTGGTATACATTTGCTTCTGCCGGGTCAGCTGAGCAGTGAATTTCTACTTAACTACCTCCTTTCAGGAGAGACCTCAGGGCTGCATCTTTTGAGCGCAGTACTGAGCCTGAAAAGCGTTTACAACCCCAGTTACAAGTAAAACTAGCTAAAAGGTGCCTGGCTGCTGTTCACTGAAAAGCTCATTCTGGGTACATTTTTGGTATACATTTGCTTCTGCCGGGTCAGCTGAGCAGTGAATTTCTACTTAACTACCCCCTATCAGGAGAGACCTCAGGGCTGCATCTTTTGAGCGCAGTACTGAGCCTGAAAACCGTTTACAACCCCAGTTACGAGTAAAACTAGCTAAAATGTGCCTGGCTGCTGTTCACTGAAAAGCTCATTCTGGGTACATTTTTGGTATACATTTGCTTCTGCCGGGTCAGCTGAGCAGTGAATTTCTACTTAACTACCTCCTATCAGGAGAGACCTCAGGGCTGCATCTTTTGAGCGCAGTACTGAGCCTGAAAAGCGTTTACAACCCCACTTACAAGTAAAACTAGCTAAAAATGTGCCTGGCTGCTGTTCACTGAAAAGCTCATTCTGGGTACATTTTTGGTATACATTTGCTTCTGCCGGGTCAGCTGAGCAGTGAATTTCTACTTAACTATCTCCTATCAGGAGAGACCTCAGGGCTGCATCTTTTGAGCGCAGTACTGAGCCTGAAAAGCGTTTCCAACCCCACTTACAAGTAAAACTAGCTAAAATGTGTGTAGGAAGGTGGATATCTGACTATGGTTACCCCCAAACTTTTTGCTTGGTGTTTAGCTGGTTTTTGACTTAGTTGGCCTGGGATCCTGCTATTCAGGGCCCCAGGCTGATTGCTCTCTCCTTAAAATGGACTCCATGTACCTTAGGTGCATAACACAATTGGGACTGGTTCACCTTATGAGCCCCTGTAGTAGAGTACCATAGGTACCCAGGGCATAGGTGTAGCCAAGGCCTACCAGGGGCTGCAGCATGTATTGTGCCACCCCTGGCCTGGCCTCCATATTTGACACAACTGGCTGATCACTCAGCTGGGGTAAGTTGGTGTAATCACCTCTTACTTAGGTACAGTATGCCTGTGCCTAACCCTAAACTGGACACATATGTTCCTATCAGCCACTCCTACGGAAGGCCTCATCAATCCTGGAGGCAGAGGGCTTGGAAATATGTGAGATGGTGCTCTAGCATGAGCTGAGCCTGTCTGCAGCTGTCGGGAACCACTCCCTAAGCTGTTCCGGGATATTGCCATACCATATACTCTTAAGTGCATTATAATCCTCGCGGTTAAATGCTATCTTTGGTTTGGCTTTATCAAAACATGTCGAGTAAGGTGTCATACGAATTGGAATACTATCCCCTCGCCAGTTCTGGCGACGGGGATAGCATTCCACCCTTCTAGAGGGACACAACATGTGTGTAGCCTTAACCCCGGTTAAAGTTAAACAGAGCCTCAGCATCACAAAATGGATGCTGCCACCACAGACACATGTCTGACCTCCTGCTGCTGGGAGTCCTTCCAGCGAGGAGGGCCTGGACAAAGGGTTTCCTGCCTGGGGAGGTGCGAGCACCACCCCAGACAGGGTTTTGTGTATTGGGTAGGACAGGGCTGAATAGATTGAGACATGCCTGGGGCACACAAGGTGTCCCTGTGCATAAGCCAGCCCAAACCGGTTCTGGGGCTTTCCAGCCCCAGTCCTGGTGAGGAGCTGGACAAAGGAGAGGGGGTGTAACCACCCCCCTTCCTGGTCCCACCCATAGGGGAGGGACCTAGCAGGAGATCCACCCCTCAGATTGGAATAAGAGTGGGAGCAGTGCCATTGCACAGCAGATCATCCTGAATCAACTTAAAACTAAGAAGAAGACTGGACTTCGACATTCTGCTGCACAGAAGACTGAAGAGAATCTCCCTTGTGGCCTAGGAGTGGCCACCCTGTGAACACAGGTACCAACCAGCAACTCGACGTCTGCTTTGCCGCCGCCTCCCGCCGGAGCCCGAGCCCAGAGCCCGACAAGAACCAGACTCCCAGACCTCTCAGAGCTCGATCCACAGTCCCTGCAAAGAAGGGACCCGTGGAGGCACCGAGTGACGTGGGACCGGACCTCTTGGAAGACACTCGAAAAGCTGACTGCGCAGCTTCTGAGGCATCCTCGACGTTGTGCTTTGGGGACTGAGAACCCCCACCACCGAGCAGCCCTTGCACCGAAGATCAGCCCTCCAGCATCTCCACGATCTGCGTGGGGCCCTTTTGCATTGTGCCACTCGACGCGCCATCCCGGCCACTAGCCACGTGGTCAGCGGCCATCTTGGCGACGAACCTGAAGATTTACACAGCAGGTCTGGTTGCTCCAGACGTACCCAAGCTCCTGTAAAAAGGAGCACCCGCTCTGACCTTGCTGGTCCGAGTGAACAGCATCTTTCAACTTCTGCGTGGCTTGCATTTGCCAAGGCCTGTTTGCTCCCATCAGGTCGCCGACACCGCCAACAGCGAGAAGCCTACGTGGGACAGCTCGTGACCGACTCCTGGACGTCCTTGACCCCGGGTATCCACGTGGCTGCAGAAAGAAGCTACCTGACAACGCCTGTTTGCACCCGACATCGCCTGGTTCCAATCTGGTTCCACGGTAGTCACTGGCTAGTGACTTTGAACACTGTCCCCTCTGCTTTCAGGTCTTCACATCTTCAGATCCACCCTTGGATCCACCGGAACTCTTCACATCGAGCCGCCTGCAGCATCTTCAGCTCCAAGCACCATCGACCAGCGTGACGAAACCCGACACTACTTCGACCCTGTGCACCCGCTTCCTGTGGGTGAGGTAACTCAGCTCCGCCGGTGCTCCTGCACTGGTACACATCTCAAGGGCCTGTGTCTAAAGTTTTAACTCCGTAGGTCACTCGGAAGGTTCCTAACTTTCTAACTTTGTACTTTTTACGCACCATAGACTTTGCATTGGAAAGTGCGTGCACTTTGAACACTGCACCCGAGTCCCGTGGGCCTCTCCCGACTTAGTCACTGCTAGTCTCGAATATCTCCAGCGATTCCCAAGGCCCTAGGCCTCTTCACTTTCCTATTGGTATCTCTTATACCACTTTCTTAGTATATGGTTTAGGTGGCCCCTAGGGCTCATCCATATTGTGCAACTTTTGTGTATTTTAAACTGTCTTGTGATTTAACGCTTGTGCTTCTGTGCTCATAAAGAGTCCAGGGGATTTTATAGTTAATAAATCAATATATATTTTCAATATATATCTGTGGTGTCCCTTTCATTTGGTATTCAAGGGGGTTGTGTATGGTATAACAGCTGGCTTCACATGCCTTTCAGAGTTTAGCCTAAGACTGCTTTGTCCACGTTACCACTAGGATAACTGGTCTACAAGGTTGAATTACAACCATCATCATAAGGGTTGCTTGGCATGGTACAAAGTGATCACTAAGAATTAGTGAGCATTATATACCAGGCCAACTTCTCACATTGGTGGGCAGCGGTGGGATCTGAGCTTGCTGTTGTTTTACCATTACAATCTTTGAGATTATCATTTGAAAGATCATACAGGTACCTGCTAGGTACATATAAAACAAGACTAGTATACTTAAGTTCTACTGAACTTAGTTGTTGTAGAGCAAAGGGAGTAGCACACCCTAGCTACAACTACTAGATAGGTTTAGTAGGTAAACACCAGTGTAGGTAGATTGCAACACATCCACTCACACTAGACCAATGTCTGGAGCAGAAGGGTCCAGTGGACTTACTCCTGTTGAGAGTGACCCTTCAAGGGCACCATCCAAATTTGCTATTTTTTCCTTTAAGGAATTAAGACAGCTTTGTGTCTTAAGGGGTCTGAAGACAGGGCCTTCCCCTACTACAGACCACCTAAGAGAGCTCTTAGACCAGTCT